>NC_025688.1:16954559-16977136 GCF_000633955.1 Camelina sativa
GATAAAAAAAAAAAAAAAAAAAAGAAGGTGAGATGCAGTTGTTCTTAAATGTTGTCAATGTTATAGATGTTGATGTATGAAATCGACAATCTAAATAATATGAATATTAGAGGGATAAATCGGAATTGGTCCTTTTATTAACGTAGAATCGAAGGTGAGAGTTTTCGGGAAATACAATCAAAGATTTAAGCGCAATTAATACGAAAATAAATGCTCTCTTCTCTCTGACTGCCAAGATTTTTTTTTCTAGAGCTCTGACAATGACATCGTATTTATAGTGGGCCATCAACCTAGAGTTCCTCCTATGACTTCCGCAAATGACGGTTTTGCCCCTGCGGCCAAATGGGCCAGATCCATGACTTTAGGCCCTAAACTTTTTGAGAATCTTCTGTTGGGCCTTCTAAAATCCATCTTAGCATTAACAGAAGCTAACTGGTTTGAATCAAATCCTCCATGTAATCTCTTTCTTTCAACATCTGCTCTCTTAGTACTATTGCTAGAAGCCAAGTTTTCAATCAAACCTTCAGCATCTTCTGGAGATCTTGTCTTGAAATTCCCATGACTTGCAGCATCCAAAGCCAATTGATACTCCCAGTCACATCCTCTGAAGAAGATACTTAGCAATTGTACTCTTGAGAAACCATGGTGTAGACAGTCCCTCTGATAAGCTTTGAATCTCATCCAAGCTGCCTTGAAAGCTTGTAATGGTCATTGTTTGAAAGAGGACAGCTTAACTCTCAACTCATCTGACATTGCATCATCATAAAAGTCGTTGAGGAAGGCAACCTTGATGTCATGCCAATTTGTCAAAGATCCAGCTGGCAACTGCTTCAACCACTGAGATGCCTCTCCTGCAAGTGAGTAAGGAAAGAGTTTGCAGTAGATGTAATCCTCAGTCACTCCATTAGCCTTGATACTGGTCACCAGGTTTTCAAAATGCTCAATGTGGTCCAAAGGCTTTTCATTGGGCAGGTTAGAGAAAGGTCTCTGCCCAACTAGTTGAAAGTAAGTAGGTTTTAACTCAAAATCATTCCTCTGGAAAGGAGGAGGAACAATAGCAGACCGGTTCTCATACAAAAGATCAGCCCGGTTGTAGTCAGCAATGGTCCTGATCAAGTCTTGGTTGTTCTCCTGTCTTCGAACCGGATTGTTAACGTGGTTTGCAGCTCCACGTCCGTCTGCAGGAAGGGGGTGTCGATCGACACCCTATTGGTGTCGGTCGACACCATCAGCTTGCTCATCGACAACAACAACCTCATCAATAACATTCCCTTTTGCATCAAGATTTTGGCTCTGCTCATTGCGCAAGTGGCCCTCTTGATCCCTCAAAGCACCATCCTCATCACGAACCAAAATTATTATGTTAACCATCTTCAAGGATTTGGCTGCTTTTCTGTTCTCACGCTCAGGTTTTCCCAACTCTTGGTTTAAAAGCTTCACAGTAGGACCAGTCTTGTTGCTCCTTGTGTGAGGTCTAGGAGGCATGCACCTGAAACACCAAAGAGCAGAAAAAAAAAACAAAAACGTGTAAGTAGAAAATAAAAAGAAAAATTTAGACGAAATTAAAAACTCAAATCTAATGTAAATCAAAGAGTCCCTGGCAATGGCGCCAAAATTTGATAAACTCAAATTAATATCTGGAGCTACTCTCTCAAACAAGAGATCAATGTAGTACTTAGGGGTCGAATCCACAGAGACTCAATATCAAACACAATGGATTATAGAGTTTTGTTATTACGCTAAACAAGTTAATTTAATTATTGAAAAAGCAATGCAAATATTCAAATAAAAGTGTTATGAAATCAGAAAATCAAAAGGTTAAGCTTAGGGAATTTCTCAGAAAATTATGAAATATTAAATCAGTAAATTAATTAAGGTTCAAGCAATTAAAATCAAATCTAGAACTCTAAAAACAATTTGTAAAATAAATCAGTTCTCACTGCAAATATTATCTAAATTTAAAACCAGAAAATTCAAATCTCTTAGTAAAATTCAAGGTTAAAAATCAGCTTTAAATTAAGGTTTAGATAAGTTCACAAAATTATTAAATCAAATCTCTTTGTAAAAAGTAATTTTGCTCATTAATGGTTTTATTCAGGAAAACAATTATATTCTCATATCAATTTATTTCCCTAAGATAATAATTATTACAATCTCAATGTTTTTAATTTGGATTTGAAGAAAATATAACATGACATAAACATCAAGTACTTGAAATTAAACTAACGAAAAAACAACATAATAGTAATGAAGATTAAGAAGCTGGCTTAAAAAAATCATAAGCAGCAAAAAAGCTTTGAGAGAATGCGAGAATTAGTAGAATAACTGCAGTAGAAAAAGAGAAATATGCCCAAGGGTTATTGAAGTACTTGTTCCTTAAGGTAGCCTTAAGAGTATTCCACTTACCACTATAATAACGGTTAACTTCGCTAGAGAGTGGAGATTGATATGCTCAAATTAATCTCTGGAGCTACTCTCTCAAACAAGAGATCAATGTAGTACTTAGGGGTCGAATCCACAGAGACTCAAGATCAAACATAATGGATTATAAAGTTTTGTTATTACGCTAAACAAGTTAATTTAATTATTGAAAAAGCAATGCAAATATTCAAATAAAAGTGTTGTGAAATCAGAAAATCAAAAGGTTAAGCTTAGAGAATTTCTCAGGAAATTATGAAATATTAAATCAGTAAATTAATTAAGGTTCAAGCAATTAAAATCAGATCTAGAACTCTAAACACAATTTGAAAATAAATCAGTTCTCACTGCAAATATTATCTAAATTTAAAACCAGAAAATCCAAATCTCTTTGTAAAATTCAATGTTAAAAATCAACTTTAAATTCAGGTTTAGATAAGTTCACAAAATTACTAAATCAAATCTCTTTGTAAAAAGTAATTTTTCTCATCAATAGTTTTATTCAGGAAAACAATTATATTCTCATATCAGTTTATTTCCCTAAGATAATAATTCTAGGTGATCAATCAAAAATTATTATGAAAAACAACCAAGGATGAAGATCATAAAAGATAAAGAACCCTAAAATCACAGATCTAATAAATCATAAAAATTCTATGAAAAACCCTAAACCTAACAAGCAAATTACTCATACATGTTTAATGAAGAACAAATCATAATTCTGAATAACATGCAATAGATATTGAAAAGTAAATGAGGGAGTTTAGAAATCTTCTCTCTACAAAGAATTCAGATCCGTCTCTCCCAAAAGCTCTCAAAATCTCTCTCTCAAAAACTGCTAGAAAATAACTTAAAGGTTTCTAAAACCCAAAAATAAAATATATACATCCTAAAGCACGTCCAGGGGCTTATGTTGCAATTGTGGAAAACTTCGGGCAAAATTGTAAAACTTCCAATTCTTGTTCTCTCGTCGGATAAAACCGGGTGTCGACCGACACCAAGGTGGTGTCGATCGACACCATCACTCTGATTCGACTCCAAGTTCGTTTCTTCCGGATTAATGCTCCAAAATGGTCCAAATCGCTTCACTTCACTCCATTCGTGTCAAAATCCTAGAAAACCTGTTAAGACTCTAAAACATCGTAGAAAACAAATCAAACGACTCCAAAAGCACACTTATATCATGGTTAAAAACCGTAAAAACCATGATATATCAGAGATAGATAACTATCTTTTAGGTTAAAAACCACATCTTTACATAACCCGTTGAACAAATCCGCAACTTCAGAATCACTCCCTAGCCAATGCTCGATGATACCATAATGGTGCAAGTAGCTAACACCTTCAGGAGAGTTTATTAGATTATCCATGAAAATTATGTAAGATGTTATTTTTTTGCTTGAGTGGATATGGCACTGCTCTAAAGTTGTAAGATTTGAGAAGAGAGACTTGGTACCTACAAGAAACACAAGAGACCATGGTTTTTTGGTAAGCTTAAGGAATTACAGGGTTCTATATTTTGTTTGTTTACAAGGAAATACATGAGAAAACATCATCATGACGCAATACTATTCGAGTTCAAGAGAATAATTCTTTTGAGATACGTATAAGTATATAACTAGACATGAAACTACGACTTGTAACTTAATGTATGTATTCGTTGCCAATCCGTATAATTAAGAAGTATGTGTCGAATTGTAAGATTTTAAAGATAATAATCTTGGGTTAAACATTTGCGAGGAACCCAATGTAAAGTTGTGAAGAAAAGCCGGTTAATAAAACTCACCTTCATGGATTAGTAGTTTGGGTATTCTAAGATAACCGTTTCCGAATTCAATATCCCAAAGCTGACCGGTTTTCTTTCTCATGAACCCAATACCTGCCTGTCTTAGTTCTGTCACGCAATGTACCGGTTGTTGCTCGCGCTTGTCCACCATGCTCATATCCTGTTGAGTTCGACTAGACTGGATGAGGCTTCCATGGAAAACATGCAAAGAGTGTAGCTCACCGTTGTAAGCCTGCTGTTCAACGGATTCTTCCTGCCAGTCCAACGAACTTTCCGATCTGGTCAGCGTCTCTCTTGTTGGCATTAACGGATTGAAAAATTGAATTGGTAACTGTGCCACTACGCCGGTTTGGTTTTGTGTACCGATCTGTAGCTCTAACAAACGGCTGAGTACGAACATAGGAAGTTGATTTTCCAGCATTATCATGTCTCGTTTGATCGAATGCATCAATCCTCGCATCACGAAAACCGGGTCATTGGGTGCATATCTACTCAGCCAAAGTAATAATAATGGTTTAGAAAACTGGCTTCGAAATCAGACCGGTTTAGCAAGTACATGATAAAACAAAAAAACAAAAACCTATATGTACCCGATTTCAGTGAATCCTAAAACGCTTCCTCTGAAGAACTCGAGAATAAAACAGCCATCAACAACAAGCATTTATGTGAACTCATTACTATTCTTCATATCAATAGGGCCTTGGTAGCAAGCACGAGCCTTCTCCTCCAGATCTTTCATGGCGTCAATATACATTTTGTCATTTTGATGCTATGCTGGGTACGTGTCATGACCATATTGAGGGCACGCCACTTGTGACGCTCCATGGGCAGGAGATGTTCCTTGCCGTGGTGGTACGGACCAAGAGAGACGGTTTGAGGAAAGTAGGACTTCTTGTCGTTTTCTAGTAGGTAAGGTGGAACTCTGTAGATACATAGCTTGTCCCAGTTCTCTGTCCCTTTACCATCTTTTCTTTGATAGAGACAGTGTCGGTCCAGTACGAAAAAAATTGTACTTTTAAAATAGGATTTGATAATATTTTATTTTAAATGGTTTTTTCGGTAAGTCCAATACAATTTTTTAAATGGGGCTTCAATTCAAAACAATTTTTAAAATGAGGCCTCACCTAAAAACAAATTAAAAAAATGAGGCATTTAAAAGAAATTACCTTTTAAATTGAGGTTTTATAACTAAAAAAAGAAACAAAAAAAATTTACAGAATAGGCTTCAGAAAATTGAGGTCTCATACTTACGTATCATAGGAATGTGTCAAGGGCCGGGTCTGGATAGAGATCACCCATTCTACTTGTATCTCGCTTGGCTTCTCTTCTATCACGTCGACCTTACGGAGCTCCGCGTTAGTCTCCTTGCGATTGGTAATTACATGGAGCCTTCGGATGAAAGGAAAATACGATCTGTGCCTTTTGTCAGTGGCAATTGAGCTACCATCCGAAAATAAAACCATGATTTCTGCTGGTTGAAGCTCGGAAGATCGAGAGAAAGAGAGACAATAATTGTCAAATGTCAAAGCAACTATATGTAACTGAGATAAAGTTGTAATTAATTTGGTGACGCTTTGTTTAGTTTTATACAGTACTAAACTCTTATAGTATTAAATAAAAAATAGCATAAATGCTGGATTCTCATAAATGCCGGTAGGTGGGAGTGGGACAAACTACTTCAATTAAAAAAAAAAAAAAGACTGTAGTTCACTTATACAAAGACTAATTAATAAACTCTTGTGATATATTCAACGAGTGATATTTACAGTTTATTAATTCTTCACTCTTATAAAATAACGGGATGCTTGCAAAAGTACACTCTTAACTTGAATCAATTGCAATCTTGAGACCATTGCAATGTTAGTCAATTCTTTTTCTCTCTCTAACATTTATCACTTTTTCCTTATTAAATTTTTGTCCATTCATTTTATTTACAAAAATGTCATTATTTCTGATTTATTTGAATTTTTTGCGAAAATGTTTATTACATCTATATTCTCATCTTCTTCTTTTATTTACGGTTGTGCCACCGCCATCAATTTTCCAACAACCATGAACAACCAAATTTGAAGCTCTTAAAGCTTCAACAATCTGAATTTGTAAGCTTATATAACATCCAATGCTATGAGAACTTCATTTTCTTCCATCTCCTCTCCATTTTAATCCAAAAAATTTTGCAAGTGCATTCATCTTGTTATATGTCATGATTCTTGGATAGTGATTAAATTGGTGTTGGGTTTCTTCGTGGTGACTAAAGACGACGTCCTCGGTGCTTGACATTGCAAAACAACCACAAATAAGGTTATTTTCCGGTAGATTTCGTGATTTTCCTTGATTTTTTTTGCGAAATTAGACTTCATTTGTTAGTCTAACCGTCATAATATCATGTAAAGTCTACTATGTGGTTAATTTTGCAATTAAAATTTTATCGAGTTTCGAGCCCGTAGACTGAATTTTCAGTCTCCTTAATTTCATTTGAAAACAAAAAAATATGGTTCAGACTGCATTATAATCTTTCTGTCGGATACTTTGTTTGCAGTCTACTGAGGTGTATTTTTGCAATTGACCAAATTCTTGACTTTTTAGTTATGACTGCCGGACGAAGTCTTCTTACGATAATAAACGAGTAGACTTCTATAGTGACTATTTTTGGAGTTGACCAAAATATTTAAGCATTGACCGTAATATTATTATATTAAAATAATTAGTTGACTGCAAAAAAAGTCTACTAATTAAAAAATTAAAATGTTGGTCAACCCCAAAAATGACCACGGCAAACTGCAAACGAAGTCAACATTCCTGGAGACTTCGTACGTAGTCTACTTGGCGAAAGTCAAACTTGGTCAATTGCAAAACTAACCACAACGAAGTTTACTTTTTCTAGTTGACGGATAGTTGAAGTCTACTTGTCAACTAGAAGTCTACTACAAAGTCAATGGTTTGGTCAATTGCAAAAATAACAAGAGTCGACTGCAATCGAAGTTAACTTGTAGAAACTTCCTAAGAAGTCTACTTTGTTCTATGTTTTTAATTGCAAAACTGACCAAAAAATTAACAAAGGAAGACAACAAAAGAAGTCAACTATCCTAGTAGACTTTGTCCGGTGTCTGCTTTATTAAATTGTAATTGCAAAAATAGACCATACAAAATAGACTTCGAGTTAAAGTCTCTGCGTAGAGGCTGGTTGATGTCTACTCGTTTGACATCAACATGAAGTCGGCAAAATTTGTAAACCAATTTATTGCAAATTGGTAAATGATTTTTAAGATTTTCTTGTTGTAGTCTTTGATATATGTTATGTACTTGCTTCTATATGTTTTTGACATGATTATATATTATACATATGGAGAAATCAAGTTTTTGGTTTTCTTAGGCAGTTAGGTCATTAACTTAGACTTATTTTTGAAGTCAACGTGTTGGAGTTCTGTGTGAAGTCTGTATAATTGAAAAAGTCTTTAATTGAAAATTTTTATATAAATTTTTTTTTGATTTTTTTAGTTCGAAGATGAAACGGGTGCGACAAATTCATAGTGGACGATACAACACATTCACACAATTAATATTCATTTTCTTTTTTTCTATTGATATTTAAGTTAAATTTTTTCTACAACAATTCTATCTCTAAAACCATTTCCACTCCAGCAACTCTCTCAAGTTGCTCAAATATTAATTAATCATATAATTAATACTAATCTAATTAAAGAAACTTACTTTGAATTTCAACAAAATCATCCCCTCCACTAGAGAACCCCAAAGAAGATTGCTAAATCACTTAAATAATAATTTTTTTAATTTTTGTTTAATAAGGTTGATGGAAATAGCTCACTAATGTCTAGCTTTCAGTCCTCACTTAATCCTCAGCAACTAAAAACTTCATAATGTTAAAACCAATGTCTCAAGTTACGTCACGTCTAAGATTCTTCTGATAGCAGCAATATTACAATTCATTTGCACAAGTCATTCAAAATTTAACAATGGTTGTTTGTTCAATGAGTGACTAAACTACCAACAAATGCAAGCACGAACCAAGAGAAAAAGCACAGCATGAAAAAAGATTAAACCTTAAAAGAAAGCAGAAACTGTTTCAACAAGACAAGAGTTCTAATCGACTACTCATCTAGTAGTTTCATAATCCCTTTACAAGCAAACAAAAAAAAAAGTCATAGACATTAAAACTACTAAAAACAAGAAAACAAAACTAAAGAAAGATCTGAATCCTCTCAACAGAAAACATTTGTGAAAAAGATGATTGATTTCGTGACATCTCAATCCCACTTTTTCCTGAAAGAGCATCCTTCTTGGAGCCTTGCTTTACCACCCAGGGCTGGCACGGAACAGTCTTGACAGTTTCCACACACTACAACTGTTTGAGAATGGCTGAACACAGTGGTTCTGCAAAAATAACCCACAACAAAATGCATAAAAAAAAAAAGCTAATAAAGCAGTATTTGAGTAGCAGCAAAATCGATAATTTAACCCAGATCACAACAGTTTGTTACTTAGTGTACTCTCTTCACATAACTACTGATCTAAGAGCTAGGTATCTCTGCCTAATATGCATCATCTCTAGTTGATAAAGCACCACCATTATCAGACTCTACAGAACAATCAATTTGAAAAAAAGACTCACATGTTGAAGCATCCCTGACATTTCACATCCTGAAACACACACACACAAAAGAAACAAAGAATCAGTATTCATTGCATCGCAAATCCATTTGTGTTTACAGAGTTTGAAGGAGAAGGAAACAAGACCATGAAGAAAGAGTTGGGAGATTGCACGAGACCATGAGAAGGAAACTAAGGTTTGAGTTGTCTAGTTACCTCTTACGTGTTCATGGAGAAGCCACCAGTGGAGAGAAGCCACTCAACATATTTGCCCATGAAACTAACCTCAACATGTAACCCCACTCATGGTTGAAGAGATTAGATGATTCAGATCACCAAATGTTGCAATCAAGCCATCACAACACATCAGCACACAGTTGAGACATAACGAATCCAAACTAGCTTCCATTGTGGCAGAAACAGCCAGAGTAGTAAAAGCAGTTTTATTTTGCAATTGGACCAATACATAAGCAACCTAATACGGTTTAAGGTTGGAGAACAATAAGCAGAGAACAAGAACAAGCCGCCGCTATAAATCAGTCAAGTGTTTAACCGATACTTCCTGAACCAAGAACAAGAACAAGAACAAACCTGTTCACCAGCCTCAACAATGGCAAGTAGATCTGCAGAACATCAAAAATTAGATCTTTTAATTAAAACCCAAAAACTGCAGAACCAAATCAAAAATGAATCTAAGTGAATAATGGATAAAATTTACCTCGTTCATAGCAGAGTCTGCTTTTAGTGGAATCGAGTATTTTGAGAGACACTACATCAACTGCGGTAATACCGTTGGCGGAGTCAATATCATCATCGACATCGTCGTTCAAATTCCACCAGGCTCTGATCTAGCCGCCGCTACAATCTTCAGATCTGTCAAAATAATAAACCACCCACACATTAATACACTGATTAACGAGAAGCAAACAACAAAGCATCAAAAAGAGAGACATAGGATAAGACAAAGAAAAGAAGAAGATATTACCCGTCTAAAACTCGAGATTAGGGTTTGGACAGCTAAAAGGTCGATCTCTACACCATGTTTGACAGAGAGAAGAGCTGTAGATGACGAAGACGAAGAAGAAAGGTAATTATGATAATGATTTGATGAGAGACAGATTTTTTCAGTTTCAGAATAGCCAGAGAGAGGAATAAATGAAAGTGATTAGGGTTAGGATTGGTGAAAATTAGGTATATATAACTCGATTAATTAAAACGAATCGGTTATGTGTCCCGTCAAACCGAATTACCAAATTAATTTCGCTGATCGGTTTGTTGATCTTCTCAAAATGCTGTCAAAAATCAAACATCTCGGTTTAATCGGTCCGGTTCTCTTGGTTCTGACCGAACGTTCAGGACTAATATTAATAGTTGATAGCATAACAAAGTCAACCACCTACAGTCTACAGAGAAGTCTACTTAAGCAAACCCTAAATCAAATAATTTTAACCTAATCAGCTTTTCCTCCCTTAATTTGACTAGTTTATATGTAAATTTATTTTATTTCAATGTAGGAAGTCTATGTGGTTATTATTTGGTCAATACGTTTACCAAATTATTTTTTATAATTTTTTAATTAAAATTTAAACTATAATTAAGGAGTAGATATATTTTTATGTCTTCCATTAGACGTCAATTTGAAATCTACCATAAAGAAATCTATTGCAGACTTTTTCGGATTATATCTGTCATTTCGGCTTCTGTTTTTTGTTTGGTCGTAAGGGAGTCAACTGTAATTTCAGCATCCTTAGTGGTTATGTTTCTCGAAAATCAAATATAGGGTCTACGATTTCATTCAAATGCAAATAAAGGTAAAAAAAATGCAATTGTCCCTAAAATAACTGCATTCTCCGATGTATTAAAAAAAATCAACGTGAGTTCTTCTATGAGATATATTGTTAGAACAGAAACCTAATCTCTATTGCTTAACCACCATGAACTGAGCACACCACACAATGATCACGGAGGATATACCTTCTATTTCTATCTTATCTCTCTATTTATATTCCTCTCCTCTTTTCATTCGGTTAAAAGACTAATACTTAGTATCTTCTTCCTTATGTGTGCTACTCAGTAACATCCAATTGTGGATATGTTGAGTTAGATTAGGTCCTCATTTTAATATCACCTAAAAAAAAATAAAAAAAATTCCTAAGTTCTTTATAACCCACCAAATTTTTTAATATTTTTGCAGCAAAATAATCTTTATTGCAAAACCCATGCAGCTGTTACAATGCCAATATTTGAAAAGAAGAAAATAGAAATGCTGAAAGAGAAACAGGAAAACACAACATTCTAAATTGAATGAAAAAAACAAAAATAACTAAAGTTAAGATTTTGGCTTATAATAAGCATACACAGAAAAGAAACTCTCACATAAAGTGAGAAGTAGTAGAGCAACTGCAGCAAAAAACGAAAAATATGCCCAAGGATTATTAAGGTTGACCTGGTACTTGTATATCAAGATTCTCTTAAAAACATTCCACCTACGGCCAGAAAACCTGTTTACTTCACCAGACAGTCGAGATAGAAGACTATCTTTGGGGTCGAAAACCACTTCTTGGCATAGCTGGTTAAACAGATCCGCAACTTCGGAATCACTACCAAGCCAATGCTCGATGATACCACAGTAGTGCAAGTAGGTAACATCTTCGTCAGACTTTATTAGATTATCCATGAAAGTTATGTAGGATTTTATGTGTTTGCTCGACTCGATATGGCACTGCTCAAAAGCTATAAGATTTGAAAAGAGAGATTTGGTACCTACAATAAACATGAGGGGGGGATTTGTAAGTTTTAGAAATATGGTGTTTCTATAGATAAAATTAGATATTATACAAACATATCTGACTTCTTTTGATTTTTTGGATCAAAATACAAACATATATGACTAAAGAATAAAAAGTAGGAAACAAAAGAACAGGTGTTAGCTTACCATCATGGATTAGTATTTTGGGTATTTCGAGATAACCATTTTTGAACTCAATATCCCAAAACCGGTCAGTGTTCCTTCTCCTGAACTTAACACCAGATCCCCTTAGTTCTGTCACGCGATGTACCAGTTGTTGTTGTCCCATGTTCATCACACACCTATTCGGTGTAGGAATAGACTGGAGCAGACTCCCACGGAATACAACTAGACAGAGCAACTCGCCCTTATCGCCATCCAATGATTTTTCTAGCCCGTTCATGAGTTTTGGTAGGCACACTTTGGCCCCTTCCGTTGGCAATAGCGGGTTCCAGAACTTAATAGCTAGTTGCGCCACTATACCGGTTTGGTTGTGTGTACCGAGCTGTAACTCTAATAACCGGTCGAGAACGAACAGAGGAAGTTGATTTTCCAACATTACCATGTCACGTTGAATTGAATGCATCAATCCCCGCATAGCGAAAACCGGATCGTTGCGTGCATATCTACGTAGCATAGAACAAAATATCCGAAATAAGAGACCGGTTTAGCAAGTGGATAAGCTAACCGGAAACGAAAAATAAAACCAGAAAATTTATTCATGCTTACCCGAGTTCGGTAAATCCTTCAACGGTTCCCCTGAAGAGCTCAAGAACAAAACAGCCATCAAGAACAAGCATTTCTGTGAACTTATTTCTGCTCAGACTAATGGAACCTTCGTAGCAAGCACGAGCTTTCCCCTCGAGCTCTCTCATGGCATCAAGAAACATTTCGATGCAGAGGTTTGTATTACGTTTCAGAACCTTATTGACCGCACGCCACTTGTGGCACTCCATAGACCGGAGACGCTTCTCACCATGGTGGTATGGACCAAGGGAAACGGTCTGAGGGAAACACGACTTCCTCTCGTTCTCTTGCAGGTAATGTGGAACTCTGTAGATGCAGAGCTGCCCCCAAATGGTTGTGTCCTCGGCTCTATATGCTTGCTCGAGTTTGTCTTTTATTGAGATGACCCATTCTAGTGTGGTCTCTTTCCTATCTTCTGTCACTTCCTCGATCTTACAGAACACGAAATGAGTCTCCTCCTGGCTCTGCAAGTTTTGGTCAGTTTCCTCTGTACTTCCACATCTGTGAAGAGTCGATCTTTCGGGTAAACCATGGAGGTTTGATCTCTGACTGGTTCGGATAATGGATTTTTGGTCAACATGTCGGTGTTGATGATGATTGGTTGGTCATGTACCATTGTTTGGTTTGAAGCTTTTTCAGGAAATTAAGAACGAGCAGCGCGAGTGTAGTTATGAAATATTAAATACAACGCTGTAACTATTTTATAGCTATAATTAGGCCATGCATTGTTTGCTTATTTTTCAATCTATAAAACTCTGATTATAAAAAGACTTCGCACTCTTACTCAAAGCAGACTCTCATAAATGCTTGTAGTTTATATATTGTTCTACGAGTGAGATTCAACCCTTCTAATTGCGCTCTTATTCAAAGACCCTCCTACATGCTCGTCAACTATATAACCAATGAGTGAGATAGAACATCGAAACTCTCGAAAAAAAAGACTTACAAAATGACTCTAAATATATTTGTATTATTTGTAGGAATCATTTGGCCAAATGATCAGGAATTTAAAGGTTTTTTATATATGAAGTTCGAGTTTCAAAGAATGCATTTCTTGCAAATCAATGCTGCAAGATTAATAGGACGTCTCCGACTGTTGCAGACCGGCAGTTGTTATCTACTTATCTCAACTATATTATGGATAAGATTGTTTGTTGTTGATATAACGCTTATAGGAATTAATCGTTAGGAAAAGATGCGAGTCTTACAAATAAATTGTATGTCGTGAAGCTGTTTCTAGAACCGTCTATAATAATCACGTGTACTGTATGTTAATTAAACTGATATATTAACCATCATATAATATGAATAAATAAAAAAATATCTATGATAACCAAACTACCTATAATAAATATACTCATCTTGTCCCAATGTAAGACTGTGAGAAAAGTTGAGTGAGAAAAGTTGAATTTTGTACTCATTAATTATAAACTAGATTTAGGACCGGTGCTAGAGCACGAATTAAAATTCTTTTTATTTATATTATAATTTTAGAATAAAATATAATTTATATGATTATTTTTAAAAGTTTTTTTGGATAAAATATTATGCAATAAAATCATATGCTAAATATAATGACTTAAAAAAATATACCTATTTTGTAAGTTTTATATTGTTAATTTTGTAATTTTATGTATGAGAAATGATTATGTTTGTTGTTTGTTTTTATTTTAATTTTTGAACATGTTAATGAAAGTTTTTTAATATGACCAGTGCTTAGGTAAAATTTTATTTTCAGTTACACAATAAAATCTCAGAAATCACGATTAAGTGTGATAAATTGCCAAGATTTTATTCCTTTTTACGCCTAAGAATATATTTTTATGTCTAACAGCATATATTTTGAAACAATACATGGAATACTAAATATTTTATTTAGGAAATTGTATAAATCATTGGAATATTCTCTTTAAGAAGATATTTTGGGATATTCTTAAGTGTATTCATATAGCACACAGATTGACCAATTAATCTATAACGTTTTTTTGTAATCAACTTATATTTAATGTATTAATATATTTTGTAACCAACTTATAAAAATTATATAGTATACAAAAAAAGTTGTGTACTTCCATTTTATTATATAGGGGATTTGAGTGAGAAAAGTTGAATTTTGACTATAGTTTAGGCAACCATACTCAAACCATCAACGCTCTTACTCTTGAGATATGGTTTCCTAAATCTATAGTCAAAATTCAACTGTTCTCAAAAAATACTTTTAAGATAACAATAAGTACTTCAATATCCCAAGTATTACAATGTAAAAAAAAAAATTGACCGGAAGAAAATACAACATGTCACAACTCACAAAAGGCCAGCATTCCAAATTAAATTAAAGAACAACATATATCATTGAAGTTTAGGAACCATGCTTAAAATGAACATAAGAGAATCAATGGAGTTTAAGAAGCAGGCTTAAATAATCATAAACAGCAAAATAACTCTGACAAAATCTGAGAATTAGCAGAGTAACTGCAGCAAAGAAAGACAAATATGCCCAAGGGTTATCGAAGTACTTGTGTTTGAAAGTCGTCATCCAAGCATTTCATTTCCTGAAGTAGTGTTTTGTAAACACAAATCAACATATAAACTCGTTTAATATTATAAATCTAAATTTTAATTATTATTTATAAATTCAAACTAACACATAATCTTATTTAATTGTAAACTCAAATTCTCATTTATAAACCTCAACCGATATATTATCTCTTTTAATTGTAAAATCAAAATCTTAAATCACCATTTATACACTCAAACCAACATATAATTTCATTTGATTAAAAATTGAAATCATAATCTTCTTATATAAATTAAAATCGATATTTCATTTATAAACCTAAACCGACATATAATCTCGTTTAATTGTAAAATCAAAGTCTTAAATCTTTATTTATACACTCAAACCGACGTATAATTTCATTTAATTAAAAATTAAAATAATAATTTTTGTATAAATTAAAATCGATATTTAAAATTATCTAATACAAAATTTACAAATTTTGTTTCTTTAGGTTTGTTTTATTGTTATGATTTTAATTTTGATTTATTTTTTAAATATAGTATTACATGACATATAGTTATATTTTGATTGACAGGTAGAATAAAGTCGAACCAAGTATTTTTCTTCAAAAGACTCTGCACTCTCTCGATACTCACAATTGATAGTACTCCCTCAAAAGCCATAATTCATAATTATTTTAGGCTGGAGTCAGTTTTTTAGTTTTTAGTTTAAATTAAAATGTCACAATCTAAAATCTAAGAACAAATTGTAAAAATTAAATTAAATATCACATGTCCACGCATTTTGCAAGTTTTTTACGCAGTATGTATATTCATTTGCTAAAATATAATACCACAGAAATCTATAATATATATATATATATATATATATGAAATAATTGAAGGTAAATTATTGTACAATGTGTAGGATCAATTTAACTAATATTTTGAAAGATAGTTATTAAATATATTAAACATATATATATATATATATTATATCTATAATGGTTACCTTTTTTTAACAAAACATCCATTCTAACATAATATGTATATCTATTAAACGTAGGTCTAGGCATAAAAATCGTACTCGAATATCCAACCCGAAACACCGAGTCCGGATTGAGTACAAGTTTGTCTATTGTGTTCTATTTTCTAATATATGTGGGTTCGGGTTAGGGTTAGATAATACCTTATACCCGTTTGGGTATCCATCAAACCTGAACTTATAAACATATTTATAATATTTAACATTAATATAATTTAATTACCTAAAATTATGATTATAATTTTAAATATTTCAATTAGTTTTATACCTAAATATCAAAAATAATCAAAATATATAAATAATTTGTTACATAAGTCAAAATTAGCTGAATTTATTTAAATTTGTAATCCGAACCGACCCGAACCGAAAGTATTCAAACTGAACCGAATCCATATATCAAAAAATATCCAATAACTTCTATTTTTCTAAACCCATTTACCCGAACGGGTTACCTGAATGCCCAACCTTAATTAAACGTTTCAATAATGATTGTTTTGTACTCAGAATTAATCAGTTTAATAATCTTTTAGTTTTAATTTTAATTATGCACATACTATAAACCAATTAGAGCATTTGCAGTAGAAATCTCTCGGTCTATTATCCACAAAAATAATAATAATAATAGTATTTAATTAGATGAGTTTCAAAAAGGGTGAGAGAGTCTCTCAAATGAGAGATTAAGAGAGATTTTGTCACTTTTTTTAGAGACTCATCTAATTAAATAATATTATTGAACTTTTAGTTAATATTTTTGTGGGTGAAAGACTTTCCAATGCAGTGCAAGAAGACAATTAATCTAAAGTTATATATTACATCATATGACTTCTAATTCCTATATAAAATAGTCTATAACAAATACATATAAACGAGGACATAGGTGTTAAATCAGAGTCCGAAGCAAATAATTACATTATTAACTATTTTTTTTTTATTTTTTTTTGATAAGATAAAAATACAAATTGTCACGAAAACCAAGCTTACAAAATACAAAATGGAAAAACAGAATAGTAACGAAGACTAAGATGATGGATTAAAATAATCATAAGCAGCAAAATAACTGTGAGAAAATGTAAGAATTAGTAGAATAATTGCAGCAAAGAAAGACAAATGCGCCCAAGGGTTATCCAAGTACTTGTGTTTCAAGGTCCTTATCAAAGAATTCAACTTCCTGGAGTAGTTCTGCTTATAACAACGATGAACCTCAATTAACAATTAATATCTTTGGTGTCGAAAACTACTTCTTGACATAACTGGTTGAACATATCCGCAACTTCAGAATTACTTCCTAGTGAGTGCTCGATGATACCACGACGATGCAAGTAACTAATATCTTCGGGAGAATCTATTAGATTGTCCATAAAAATTATGTAGGATGTTATATCATTGCTCGATTCGATGTGGCACTGCTCGAAAGCTATGATATTCAAGAAGAGAGATTTGGTACCTATAGAAAAATTGACAGTGGGTGGAATTGTAAGTTTGAGAAGTAGTAACCGGACGAAAATTATCTTAGAGGAAAAAAAAACATTCATAATTTCACTGTCTAAATTTATATTTGACGTTTTCTTTCTAAATTTGAAGATAAGCGTCACTAAACCAATATATGTGACATTTTTTTTGTTTGACCGTAGACATTTATATAATCTAGTAGTTTGTGTTAATGCATTATTTAATGAGCATCTGCATTTAAGTTTATGTAACGTATGTTCTTGACAAACAAAATGCTAGTCTTTATACCTTAAAAAAAAAATCATGATGGAGTGCAATCAAAGAAGAGAGACCATCAAAATAATCAATAGTAGAAGTTTTCAAAAGTAACGAGAAATGGTAAAAAGAAAACATAAAATTTACCGTCATGGATAAGTAGACTAGGAATCTCTAGATAACCGTTGTTGAATTTAATATCCCAAAACCGATCGGTTTTATTTAGCTTGAACTTAAAACCGGCATCCCTTAGTTCGGTCACGGTAGGTATCACTCGTTGTAGGTGTTTGTCAGCCACGCGTGAGGAGTTTTCTTTGCCTGGTGACCTTGGGAAGAGTAGACTTCGATGGAAAACATCAAGACAGTGCAGTTCGCCACTGGATACGCCTCTTGGTGGCGAGTTCTCGGCCAAAGTCTCGGCCGTTGGCATTAGTGGAATGAAGAACCGAACCACTAATTCCACTAAACCAGTTTGGTTTTGTGTACTAGGCTGTAGCTCTAATAACCGGTACTAACCAAGGAAGTTGATTCTCCAGCATTATCATGTCACGTTGAATCGAATGCATCAATCCTTGAACCGCAAAAACTGGATCGTGGCTAGCGTATCTACATAACACCAAAATAAAAATTTAGTAGTTTATATAAATAAGCCGATGAAATCAGACCGGATTAGCAAAGTAACATGAAAAGAAAAGGCAAGAAATTGAATCACGCTAACCCGAGTTTCAAGAATCCTTCAGCGACTCCTTGAAGGAGCTCGAGAACAAAACAGCCATCAAGAACAAGCATTTCTGTGAACTCGTTACTGTCCAAAACAATGGGACCTTCGTAGCACGCACGAGCCTTCTCCTCGAGCTCTGCCATGGAATCGATAAACGTTTCAATGCCTTGGTTCGTACGTTTCAAGACCATATTGACGGCACGCCATTTGTGTCACTCCATAGACCGCGTTTGTTGTCTTTCATAGTGGTACGTATTAGATTGTGGTTTCCAACTCAAAACCAATTGGCAATGAGTGGAGAGGTCCATATATCTTTATATACTGTCAGAATTCTTGTCCAGCTTCCGATGTGAGATATTATATCCCTAATACGCCCCCCTCGAGATGATGACTCTTCTAGACATACATCTCGGTATTTTCGGGCAAGGATCGGTGGACCAAATTTGGGTCAGATCGATGGATCGGACTGGACAATGTGTGGATCGGGCTCTGATACCATATTAGATTGTGGGCTTCCAACTCAAAACCAATTGGCAATGAGTGGAGAGGCCCATATATCTTATATACTGTCAGAATTCTTGTCCAGCTTCCGATGTGGGATATTATATCCCTAATAATACGGACCAAGCGAGACCATCTGAGGGAAATACGACTTCGTATCGTTTCCATGCAGGTGACGTGGAACTTTGTATATAGAGAGCTTGCCCCAGCTAGTTGTGTCATCTTCTCTATTTGCTTGCTCGAGCTTTTCTTTAATCGAGATCACCCAATCATGTCGTCTGGTCCCGCTCCCGCTCCCTTCGGTCATCTCCTTCACTCCAGGATCGGAACGAGTGCGTTGGTGGTTTTGTTGGTTTTCGTCTTGAGAGGGACTAATACTTTTGGGTAAAACAAGGACTTCTTGATCTTGAGTAGCCAATTCGGATTCTTGGTTTTGTTTTAGGACTTTTTGAAGGTATATTCTCAACTTGTCGTACGATTTTCCTTTTTTTGACATCATGCCAAGTAAGTAGATGAAGCATCTGCTTGCGACCGTAAAATATATATGCATATAATCGGCTTTTTCCATCAAATGTCTCTTTATCCTAGTGGTAATCGTAGCGTAATGTACTCATCCTATGTCATGTGTTTGATCCGCAGCTCTTACATTCCTTTTATTCATTATTTTTTTCTTAAAAATATTTAAAAACAGACAAAAAAAATTATTGGGCTTGTGGCCCTATATGTCTCTGCGCCGGCTCTGGTGGTGGCGGAAGGTTTTCCATTTTGTTGGTTATAATCTTCTCCGAGAGGAAGCGAGTACTAATAGATACTTGGCTGAATCAACGACGTAACTGATATATATAGTGACAAATCTTGTTTTGTCAACGATTTAAAGCTACAAGCTGGCCATATTCTGTTATTATCTTTTTTTTGGAAGGAAAAATTTACTACAAAAACACTTATAAAAAGACTACGTTCTTATAAAATGACTCTCATCATTAATGATTGTATAAAACTTATATTTGACAATTGAGACTGACGAAGCCTAAACTTGAATTAACAAGTTCTTGTTATATACTAGATCGAAATATCCCACCATAAACAAGACTGTATACCAAGATATAAAAATATGGCAAGAGTATACTAATCTTATAGCATTGTCGAAAACTAAATTGCAATTATAATATGTCGCTGCTGAGTGCTGATGAAAATTGGTTGACCATCAATATGAACACACATGACACATGAACAACTGTTTTTTGCTGGTTAAAGCTTTTGAAATGTCAAAGCAAATAAAAAGCTCTGATTTGGCGATGTGTGTTGCTTGTATTTTGAAGTTCCAAAACGCTATTAGAAAAAGACTCAAATAAATGTTGTTGTTTATTCTTTTGTAGAAAAAGACTCGAGTGTTGTTGTTGTTCAAGCACCCTTACTCTCATCCAAACAAATGAATGCAAATCATCTTTTTACCTTTTACTTTTACTTTTACTTATATGATTGTTCTTTTTTAGAAAATTACAAGTTTATGAAGTATTATTTTTTCGAGATATTCAAAGGATCAACTATGAAACTGATTTTTTTTTTTGGAACAGATCAACATGTGTATCGATTGATAACACAGAAGTGAAGAAGCACCTTACTATTATTACAAATCAAACTTTTTATTATTACACAGAAGTGTACAAAGAAGGTGAGACGATCTATCTTCACATTACATAGCAAAGTTGGTCTGGACTTTGCTTACCAGATGCTCTCCATAGACAGCTTTTTTGAAAACTTGGGATCCTCTTCTCCCAGCAGGGTACTTCTGTTTACATACATCCAATGGCTCCACCACCGCGTCGAAGTTAGTCTGCTCTTTCAAGATAAAACATAATTTCAGATCCAAATGTGGAAACACACACAAGAGTGTTAAAAGTTTATGACAACCTCGTAGAAGAATGCAACACAGACTCGGTATTGAGGAGAGCTATTGATCACTCTATGAAGTGTAGATTCGTATATTCCGTTTGAAAGTATCTGCATATGATTCCAAAACAGGTTCTCAACGGCTATTCAAGAAAGAGAGGCAAGAGTGGGAAGAGCAAAGTCAACCTTTAACATGTCACCGATGTTGCAAACAAATGATCCAGGGATTGGAATTGCTGATATCCAATCGCCGCTCAAGTTTTTCACCTTTTCAAAAGATTTTAGTGCCAAGACCACTTATTCACATAAACATAAAATCAGAGGAGGATCATCATAAAAATATTAACCTGAAGAGCAGTTTTGTCATCATCTTGATTCACAAGAGTTAACAAGCCTGCAGAGAAAAAGTGTTCCCCAATGAGACAGAACTATGAAGAGAGAATCAGAAACTCAACATGATTTCACTTCAGGATTTAAATTAATTACCATAGTCAGTGTGAGCTCCACTAGAGCCACAGCGTAGTAAGCAGGAGTTATTCAGAAAAAGTGAGTTAGCTGACAAGAAGAAAGAAGATGGTAGTAAACAGAAGGAGAAGTAGCAGAACATTACCATCCGATATCATTTTCCGGTTTGCCATTTGTGAAAGGAGCACCTGGATAGCCAATAAGACGCATAACCCAAAAAGGATCACCAGCCATCTTTCCTTCAAACTCATAAGGTGATCCGCAAAGAGCTATGGAGATTCCTCTCAAGATCTTTCTAGAAAGATCTGAAACCGATGTAATGAAATTACAAACTACGAATGTTTCCGAGAAACGACACTCTTGGAAACATAACACACATATATAAGAAACAGAGAAATGGTAAAACACACCTATACAGAGCTTAATATACTCTTCCATCAAATCTTTAAACTCTTGAGGATTCTCTGGCCTTCAAGAAAACGCCACAAACATGAAAGAAATGGTCAGAAAGTGAGAAGCAACATAAACCGGATAAAAAAATTGAAATCGAATTATAGATTACCACTGGTTTGGACCTTCCATAACCTTTCCTGTATCACCATACTCCCCTTGCTTTAACTCCTTGTAACACTGTCCACAAGAGAATAAAGCACATCAGGAGAATCACATGGCTAATGCTTAATGAAGAGACAAACACACACTTACATCAATGGCTTCGTGGATATCTGGTACTCCCTTAGTTACATTTTCTCCAATTCTCTGATATCCTCTGTTCACACAACACTGATCTATGAACCACATCTCTTGAATGATTCAAATTTGGGAAAAGAGTGTTGTTTTCCTTGTAAAAAGTCAAACCTGTAGCCAGCAGCTGGAGTCATCTTGATCTTAAGTTTCTCATCATAAGGAAGCTTAAAGAACTCACGCGTGATCTCTCTCACTCTATTGATAAGATCCTCTGAGATCCCATGACCTATCTGCTTAAAAAAATCAAATCTTTTAACAAACCCTCGAAAAGGAACTCAATTTGGAACATAAATAAAAGCTAACAAACTAAACTAAGTTCTGTACCACGTAGAAGAATCCGGCGTCCCGACAAGCTCTATCAAGTTGCTGGACAACTTCTGCCACGCCAGCATCCTCCGCCATGTCGGGATCATCACACTTGAGAAGTAGAGGAGATATGTCTGCAATAACATCATCATCATCAAATTTGAATGAAGCTTGATCAGAGTTAAAAAGAATGAAATTTAGAGTTTCGTTACTACCGATGACTGGTAGAGATTTGAAGTCCGTCGCCATTTTTCTCTGTCCACGAGAATCTTCTTCAGAATAATTTTTTTTCCCTGAAATTAGGGAATCTTATCTCTTTTTAGGCTTTGGTTTTTTTTTTTTTTTTTTTTTT
>NC_025688.1:16977280-16992016 GCF_000633955.1 Camelina sativa
GCTTTTGTTTTTTTTTTTTTTTTTTTTTTTACAACAGAGTATATATAAGATTATATTGTTTACCTAGGTAACTAAGTGTGGAATTGTACGAGCTCGTCGTGTTAAATTATCCACTTTATCATAACGAGGAACGTAGACTAAATAAAAAGAACTAAATTCCTCTTTCTCCGCTTGTATATCCTCCAAATAAAGCATAAAAGCTGACCATTCGGAAGGCGAAGACACCATCTTTACTAAATCAGATCAGTCGGTGAGGAAGACAACAAATTGATTATCCGTCCTAATCATACAGAGTATAGCCCAGACAAAGACTTTAATTTTGGCATGAAGAGAGGAGAGATTACAGCGAAGGTTGACAGCTCCCATAGTAGGGACATTCCCCAGAGCGACTTGCAAAACCATCCACTATCCACATAACAATCTGTTGCTTTCAAAAAGCATCTACAAAGTATAATCCGGAAAAAACGTAGGAACCCTAATCCCCGGCTTCCATACAAGACTTTGGATGAACTTTGGTTATCTATACTAAATCAAGATTTTAAAAAGTAAAAACTCAAACCTTCAAAGGGAAAATAAACGATTTTGATTTAAACTAAAGTCATCAATATATGCAAGATTGGAAATTTTACACCAGCACAAAAATCAAACCTTCAAAGGGAAAAAAAAAACTTTTTATTTTTTACAGTATATGACGTTATGTAACGTCTTGTCACGTCACTTCTAAGACAAGGAAGAAACCGAACGTTTCTTACGACCACTGCAAAACTGCGTGCTGTTTTTATCCATCTTATCCAACACGTAGTGCGCAAGCAAGTCATTAGACTCGACTAGGTTCTCACGGCACAAGAACTCATCGCCACAAAGCCTCTCAACGTCTCTGTAATAGTCATGAACAAACACATGCGTCTTCGGGTTCCCGCCTTTTTTGCTCCGAGCAAGAACCGCCGCCGTGAAAATAGACGACATCCTCCCCGGTCCTTCGTGAGCGTCGCCACGTGGCCCGTCCACGAAGATTACGTCCCAGTCAACATCGTAGACGTGGTTAGGCAAATCATTGAGTCCGAGTTTGCAATCTGAGAAGAGAAGATTCTGCACGGGACGACACTCGTTTCCGGCGGCTTCTTTAGCCGCGGAAACGAGTTCTCCGGCCTCGTGAGCTTTCGTCGTGTATTGAACGTCGAAAACGTCTATCTCCGGGTGGATCTCTTCGAAGTAAGCTGCGTAGTAACGATTCTCCTCGACGAAGATTGTTCGACCGTTGTGGTTTAGCGATTTCCAGAGGAGAGTCTCGTGCGTAAGGCCGAAGACGAGGAGGTTACACGGCAGAGCGCAACGGCGGAGGACGTCAGAGATAGATTTCATCTCACCGTAAGACATGTGGAAACTATCGTTGGATCTTGACGCGTAGTGAAGCAATGCGTTGATTGCACTCGTAGGTAGATTGGTGTTGGAGATCGGAGTTGATGATGATCCTCCAGTGACGACGGCGGCTACAGCGGCTGCAACGGAGGTGTTTTTGGAAGGTATTGTGTCTCTTGTGTAAAGGAGAGTGAGGAGGAACACGATGGTGAAGAAAGAGATGAAAGCAAGAAGCCATAAACGAGTTGTGCTCGTTTGTTTTTGGATGTAAGGATGAAGAAGGATGAGCTTTGTGTTCGTGTTACCTGACCCGTTCTTCATTGTGTACTCTTCCTTCTTATTACTTTTTTCTCTGTTTTTTCTTAAGAGGTGGAAACAATGAGATTGATTTAAAAGGAAGTGAATGCAAAGCTGTCTCATGAAATGTAAATTATAATCAAAAATTTGTATTAACCTAACAGAGCAATGAATAAAAACACTATGATGTATTTATTTTTATTTTAACGTTCTAGATTAACTCAAATATTTGAATTTATTTACCTTTCTTTTTTCAACAAATTTAAAAGATTAACTCAAATAACTAATTTTGAGACAACTTTAAAAGATTAGCTTTAATGAGCCTAAATAACATAATGCGGATGTGTTTACTTGGAAATCATTTTTTTTTTTAAATTATTATTTTTATTTATATAAACCCAACATATCAAAACCGGTGGATAATTTAAAATTCAGTCTCTAGTTATTTTTTAGTTACTCAGTTATGATTTCCAAAAAAATTTGTTTAGTCCATTAACTAATTTTTTTTTGCATTTAATTGTCTTTCAATATAACTAGTAGTAAATTTCAAAATAGTGTACAAATCTTACTTCTTGAGTTTATAAGTTTATATTTTAACCAAACCAAAAATATTATTTGTTATGTGAAAAAAGAATTACTGCAATAGTTTAAGGGTATTAATATATATTATCAAAGAGGATGTGTGAGGTGGTTGTTGTATGCATATGTGTACGAGTTTTTGGTCATTGCGAGCGACCCAAGATCTGATTACAGACCAAAAGTCTCTGTCCGTTATTGCTTTGGTTTAGTTCTTAAGGAAACATCCCAAAACAACGAGATACACACACGCACATAAGATAGAAACAATTTAATATTGAATCTAAATAATAATAAATCATTTCGTTTTCTTTGACTAACCTTTGGATTGGGACATTGAGTTCATTTCAATAAACAGCAAATGATTTTGTTCGTAATTTTTAACACAAAAAATGTTCGAAAAAGATATCTTACAAGTTCTAGAGGAACTAAAGAAAAAAGAGTTTTGTTCTTTATTTTGTTTTACGTTATAAGAAAAAAAATATAATATGTATTTATTCATACAAAAAAAAAATCAAGTGAGTCATAATCTTAATTATTTGAACAATTACTGATAAGTATTATATTTTAGTTACAAGAAGTTGAATTCCCTTACACATATGAAAATAAATAGTAGTTTTTGTTGTTGTTATTATCTTCTAATATATTATGTTATCACTAAATCAGTATATGTTGGTGTTGGGTTTTGCCGATCAAAAGCCCACGTATAAAGTCCATTAAGTGGTGGATTCTGTGGGTTTGTGGTGGGCTTTAGAGGGGTTCAGAGAGTGTCAGTGGGCCGAGGAGAATGCCTCAGGCGTCTGAGAGGATCTCGGGGTGAGTAGAGGAGAACGCGGGAGAACGGAGCGATATCATCGAAGGAAATCCAGAGATCTAGAGCATTTTGATATAAGTTTCTCGAGATAGGATGTAAAAACAATACTTTATAACATTTCGACTAAAATATTGAATACAAATCCAGTTAGTTTTTTCTTTTATCATATTAGTTGATTTCTACCGAGAACATGACTCTAAAGTCCCCAAATCTTACTCAATTTAATCATCATATAAAATTGTGGATTTTAGCACCTACAGTATATTAATTATATTATTATTCTATCAATTGAAAATGATGATTTTCTAACTTTTTTTTTTTGATAAAATGATTTTCTAATTCGCAATGAGCAAAACTAATTCTATACAATACAACACTACGTACACTACACTCACGAGTCACGAGTCACGATAGACTGCACAATTCGCATTCTATAGGAAATTAGGAATCGAAACACATATCGTGTGTGGGGTGGGGTTATTATGCCTTTCGAGTTTGGACTAAAGCGCCTGCGCTAATGAAATGCATTAAACAAGAATCCCATTATCGGAGTGGACCTATTCTGTTGACCAAAAATAAGATTTGGCCTGTTCAGAATTTTGAGGTCTAAAAAACCCAAGCTTTTCACAATCGTGTATAGTAGTAACAAGCCCAAGTGCAACCCATCATATAATTGTAATGGCATAATAATTTAGGGATAATATCACGAAAACCACTTTGGTGTTGAGTTGTGACACCAAAACCCACTTTCTTTCCTTCCTATACTTTTACAAGTTTTTTATAAGGATACACACACATTTTGGATGATTTTGCCCTTCTCCTCTTTCTCTCCTTCTTTTCTCTCTTTTTCTCTCCTTTTTTGTTGTTAACACTTTAACAAAGTAAAATATATTTATTTATTATTATAAAACAAATTTTCTATTTATTTATATAAAATATTTTATGATTATATATTTTCTACATTTTAAGATATATATTGCTATATTTTTTTATGAATTTTTAGATTATACAGTATCCATCAGTCGTTGAACATTTGTTCAATTATAAAGTGGATAATCAATTGCAGTATTGTTAATAGATAGTTACTTGTGTTTATTCATACAAAATATACATACATAAATTTGGTTAGATCTTTATCCATAGCATATTATCCATAACACAACATAGACCAAATAAGTACAAAACCCTTTAATTCTAAATTTTAAATCCTAGAACATAAACCCTTGAACCTAAAACCAAAACTATTCACTTTAAAAAAAAAAAAAAAATTTTAGTGGATAGAAAAACTATGGATAGGTCTCCATGGATTTACAAAGCATATCTAGACATTAAGCTGAAGAATAGCAGTTGAATGGTGGCTATGGATGTGATCATGTGGATATTTTTTTGTGGATACCAATGTAGACAGACCAAAGAATCATCATACAACATCCACACAATTAAATCCATAGACACCATGAGCTCCTTGCTTCATATTTTGTGTTGGTCCAGAAACATATACACTCATAAGTGGTTAATAAACAAAATAAAAATTAACAACATTGATTTATTTAGAACATTGAATATCAATCATGTGGATTAGTAGTTATGGATACTTATCTTATAATATCTTGCTCATTCTTTACATGAGCAGAAATTTGTCCAAGATAAATTAGCCACATAGATTTCTTTTAGCTAAATGTTTTTGTACTATTTTTCAGCTAGAAGTAGGTATATTAGAACTTAGAAGTGTCACTAGAAGCATACTACACAATAAACATGGTCATTATTAATCTCAAAGCCTATCCACCAAATTCTGACCACGTGGACAAGCAATCCAGATGAAATTTATTGACAAGTTTGTTGCATGTTCAAACATCACTATAATTTAGCCACTTAGATGTCTTTTAGCCAAATGTTTTAGTACTATTTTTAAGCTAGAATTAGAGATATTAGAACTTAGAAGTGTCACTAGAAGCATACTACACAATAAACATGGTCATTATTAATCTCAAAGCCTATCCACCAAATTCTGACCACGTGGACAAGCAATCCAGATGAAATTTATTGACAAGTTTGTTGCATGTTCAAACATCACTATAGTTTAGCCACTTAGATGTCTTTTAGCCAAATGTTTTTGTACTATTTTTAAGCTAGAATTAGAGATATTAGAACTTAGAAGTGTCACTAGAAGCATACTACACAACAAACATGGTCATTATTAATCTCTAAGCCTATCCACCAAACTCTGACCACGTGGACAAGCAATCCAGATGAAATTTATTGACAAGTTTGTTGCATGTTCAAACATCACCATAGTTTAGGGTGGTTTAGGATTTAAGATTTAGGGTATAAGGTTGACGTTTTTGGGCTTATATGGATTTAGTGTCTATGTGGTGTTAGGATTTAAGATTTAGGGTATAAGGTTAACTTTTTTTGTTTGTCAACAACTAAAGTTACTAAACTTAAAATTTAGTATGTTTATCACCAACTAAAGTTACTAAACTTAAAATTTAGTAATGAAAATAAAAAATAAATGTTAAAGAAAAAAAATATTAGAAAAGAAAGAGAAAAGTTAGAGAGAGAGATGAGAAGGAAAAAAAAAGTAGAAAGAGAAGGTTAGTTTAGTTAGAGGGTGTAAGTTGTAATTTGACATAAGAATAGTATAGGGATAGTAGAAAGTGGGTGTAAGTGTCAATACTTTAGGAGAAAGTGGGTGTGGGTGTCATTTTCCCAATAATTTATACTTCTCGTGTGATTACTATGTACGATGAACGGATGGTTAGGAAAAACTATAGCAATGCGTTGAGAAAGAACGAATGTGAACATACGATGTCCTTTTCGTTGTACCTTTACAAAATTTATACAACTACAATCCAATTTTGTTAGGTATAATTATTTGCAAAACAAGCTATGCTTCTATCTCGTTTTCGTGTATTTTTCTTTTCTTTTCTCATCGTCTATTTAAATATGACTATGGTCTAGTACAACAACAAATCATATCGTATTAAAACGTTACACATGGACGGTTCTGAAACAACATTAAGGTCGTTTGTTTATCAATCTTTTGTGGTTGTTCTTTTATTGGAGTATATATACCGGTTTAATTATCTTGTATAAATTTCGGTTTAGATTCCTGGTTTAGTGATTGGTCTTTGTATATAAACAATGTAACAAACATTTTTGGAGATAATGAGAAAATATCTTTAACAAACTTTCTCTTCTTCTCCGATCAATCTCAGATCGTAATATGGTATCAGAGCTATCAAACACAAATTTGTGTTGATATTGATCGGTCCTTTCAATTTCGAGCTTGATTCATCACTTCCGTTGTTAAAATCAAAGATCTGATGGTGACCGTAGCTCGTGCAACTCGCAAATCAACTCATTCGAAGCCTTCGTCGAGTTCAGCTGTTCAAAGATCGTCGCGACACACCGGCGTTGATGATTCACCTCCGAATTCTCCTCCAAGAGCAGTATCTCGTGTTTCTGGAGCTTCGTGAGGACATCTTCTGCCGGATTCTACAGATCCGACGCAATCTCCGTTCTTCATGCATAGCGCAAATTATCCAGGTTTAAACATCATCTCTCATTGTTTGGATGAAACAAATTATGGTGATTGGAGTGTTGCTATGCTAGTATCTCTAGATGCTAAGAATAAAATAGGATTAATAGATGGAACTTTGCCTAGACCCTTAGAAACGGATGATAACTTTCGTCTTTGGTCTCGATGCAATTCTATGGTGAAAGCTTGGTTGTTGAACTCTGTATCTCCTCAGATCTATCGTAGTATCTTAAGGATGAAAGATGCTGCAGATATATGGCGTGACTTACATAGTCTCTTTCATAGGACTAATCTTCCACACACATATATGTTGATTCAATCGATACAAGATCTTCGCCAAGGATCTATGTCACTCTCCGAGTATTACACTCGCTTGAAGACTTTATGGGATCAGTTAGATGGTACAGAGGAACTTGATGATCCTTGTATCTGTGGTAAAGCTACTCGTCTGCAGCAGAAAGCAGAAAGAGCTAAGATTGTGAAATTTCTAGCTGGTTTGAATGAATCTTATGCTATAGTGAGGAGACAGATCATTGCTAAGAGAGTTCTCCCAAGCCTAGCAGAAGTGTACAACATTGTTGATCAAGATGAAAGTGAGAAGGGATTCTCCAATGTTGTCTTTACTCCTGCAGCTTTTCAAGTTTCAGAAATGGATTCTTCTTCCATGATTACTCCTACAGTCATGTATGTACAAAATGGACCAAACAAAGGGCGTCCAATTTGTTCTTTCTGCAACAGAGTTGGTCATATAGCCGAGAGATGTTATAAGAAACACGGCTTTCCTCTAGGATTCAATACAAAAGGGAGAACTACAGATAAGGTTCTGAAAACTCAACCCATTGCAGCATAAGTCAGTTTGTCCTCTGGTGATGAACAAAAGTCTGCTAGTATGGAAGGGTTAGTTGGGAAACTATCTACAGAACAATTACAGCAGTTTATTGCTCTCTTTAGCTCTCAACTTCAGAGTAATCAGATCAGTAATGAAGCCAGTACTTCCCAGTCCTCTATGGCTCCCTCTGGTATATCTTTCTCCTCACCCACCATTTACTTTGTTGGTATCTTAACAGTGGCTCAACATACTCTATCCAGTGAAACTTGGGTAATTGACTCTGGTGCAACACACCATGTCTGTCATGAACAATATTTGTTTATTTCTCTGGATACTACTATAGTCAGTGTTGTGAATTTGCCTACAAGACCAACTGTTACGATAAGTGGAGTGGGCTCTGTTCGGATTACCAAATATATTCTACTCAAAAATGTCTTGTTTATCCCGGAGTTCAAATTGAATTTGATCAGTATAAGCTCATTAACTGATGATCTTGGTTCTCAAGTTGTTTTTGATCCTCACTTTTGTATGATTCAGGATCCTATCAAGGGGTTGACGGTTGGCAAAGGTAGACATGTGGCAAACCTCTATGTGTTAGACATTGGAATGTTTCCAGATTCATCAATCTCAGTGAATGCAGTAGTGGATGTCAATGTGTGGCACAAGAGGCTTGGTCATCCTTCTTATTCAAGATTGGATTCCATCTCAGAGGCTCTAGGAACAACCAGACATAAGAATAAAGCAGATGCTTACTGCCATATCTGTCATTTGGCTAATCAGAAGAAACTCTCTTTTCCCTCTCCAAACAACATTTGTAATGAATCTTTTGAGTTGATACACATTGATGTCTGGGGACCCTTTTCAGAGGAAACTATTGATGGTTATAAATATTTTTTGACTATTGTTGATGACCACTCTAGAGCCACATGGATCTATCTACTTAGAACCAAGAGTGAAGTGATTTCAGTGTTTCCTGGTTTTGTGAACATGGTTGAGAATCAGTATCAAAAGAAAATCAAGTCAGTAAGATCGGATAATGCTCCTGAGCTAAAATTTCAGAAATTTTTCCTAGAAAAAGGAATTATACCGTATCATTCGTGCCCAGAGACGCCTGAACAGAATTCAGTTGTCGAGAGGAAACACCAACATATCCTCAACGTAGCTCGTGCCCTTATGTTACAGTCTAAGATTCCTATAGGTTATTGGGGTGATTGTGTTCTGACTGTTGTGTTTCTCATCAACAGAACTCCATCACAACTTCTCTCAAACAAATCCCCTCATGAGATCCTTACGGGAAAGACACCGGACTATAGTCAACTCAAAACTTTTGGCTGCCTCTGTTACAATATTACTTCACCGCATCAGAGAAATAAGTTTCAGCCTAGAGCCAAGGCATGTGTGTTTTTGGGTTATCCGGCAAGCTACAAGGGTTAAAAGCTCCTAGATTTGGAGACTAATACTATCTCCATATCCAGAAATGTTGTCTTCCATGAAGATATATTTCCTATGACCAAAGCGAATGATGTAGAGAAACTATTTGCTTCATCTGAGTCACTGAATTCTAAGCTTTCAAGTAAGTCTATTTCATCTTCTCTTCCCCCTATATCACCACAAATTTCTTCTCGAGTAAAGAAAGCTCTTTCTCATTTATAGGACTATCATTGTTATTCTTTACAGCACAACACTCATCATCCGATTTCTTCCTCCCTCTCTTACTCCAAAATTTCTTCATCACATCTTGCTTATGTTAATAGCATTACAAAAATTCGCATTCCTAATTCTTATTATGAGGCTCAGAATTCCAAGGAGTGGTGTGAAGCTTGTGACAAAGAGGTTGATTCTATGGAGTGTACAGGGACTTGGGATGTTGTTACTTTACCTGCAGGAAAAAGAGCTGTGGGTTGCAAATGGGTGTTTACTTTAAAATTCTTTGCAGATGGTAGTCTTGAGCGTTATAAAGCAAGGTTGGTTGCTAAGGGCTATACTCAAAAGGAGGGATTAGACTATAATGAGACCTTCTCACCAGTTGCAAAAATGGCTACTGTGAAACTGTTGTTAAAAGTCTCTGCTTCTAAGAAATGGACTTTGACTCAGCTTGATATTTCAAATGCTTTTTTGAATGGTGATTTAGATAGGAGAAATATATGAAGCTTCCAGAGGGTTATGCTGCACGTAAGGGGGACTCTTTGCCACCTAATGTAGTGTGTAAATTGAAGAAATCGATCTATGACTTGAAACAAGCTTCTCGTCAATGGTTCAAGAAGTTTTCATCTTCTCTGTTGATTTTTGGTTTTGTTAAAGCTCATGGAGATCATACCCTCTTTGTGAGATGTTGTGGAGATGAATTTGTTGCAGTACTTGTCTATGTTGACGACATAGTCATAACAAGTACAGATGATGTCGCTACTGCAACAGTAACTGAACATTTAAAACAATGTTTCAAACTCAGAGATTTGGGTCCTCTGAAATATTTCTTGGGACTAGAAGTGGCCAGAAATGCTAGTGGTATCTCTTTGTATCAAAGAAAATATGCATTGGAGCTTTTGACATCCACAAGTATGTTGGGTTGTAAGCCTGCTTCGGTTCCCATGACAGCTAATGTGAAGTTGATGAAGGAAGATGGTGAGCTTTTGGAGGATAAAGCGATGTATAGGCGCATTGTTGGAAAACTAATGTACCTAACCATTACGAGACATGACATCACTTTTGCGGTTAACAAATTGTGCCAATTCTCATCAGCTCCCCGAACAAGTCATCTTACAGCAATGTTTCAAGTTCTGCAATATGTGAAAGGTACTGTCGGACAAGGTCTTTTTTACTCTGCTTCAGAAGATCTTACCCTTACAGGTTTTTCTGATTCGGATTGGGGGTCTTGTCGTGATAGCCGGCGATTAACAACTGGTTTTGCAATGTTTCTTGGCTCGTCTTTGATCTCATGGCGTTCCAAGAAAAAACCTATTGTATCTCGCTCATCCGCTGAGGCAGAATATCGAGCTCTAGCTTGGGCCTCCTGTGAACTGGTCTGGTTAGGATATCTTCTTAAAGATTTGAGAGTAGCCAGTTCTACAGTACCAGTTTTGTTCTCTGACAGCACTGCTGCGATCTACATTGCGATGAACCCGATGTTCCATGAACGCATCAAACATATAGAAATAGACTGTCACACGGTTCGGGATAGATTGGATCAAGGTCTTCTCAAAGCTCTTCATGTGAATACAGAAGATTAGGTCGCAGATATCCTCACTAAACCATTATTCCCTTACTAATTTGAACATCTTAAATCCAAGATGAGTCTTCTTAATATCTTCTGCTCATCTTGAGGGGGACTATTGGAGTATGTATACCGGTTTAATTATCTTGTATAGATTTCGGTTTAGATTCCTGGTTTAGTGATTGATCTATACCATATTATGAATCATGGACATCCAACCCAAAACCAATTGACAATAAGTGGAGTGGTCCATGATACTTAGATATTACCCCAAGGAATATATCCCAACCGATGTGGGATTCTAATAAGCCTCCTCAAGATGTGGGTGGGAAACGGTCCAACATAAAACAGCCCAAGCCCAACATCTCGGAAATACAACAAGACATGCCATTTATATGGACCACATAGGTGGAAAATCATTTTTTTTTGTGGGAAATTGCTTATTGGGCCTAACCATGAGCTCTGATACCATATTATGATCTGAGATTGATCGGAGAAAAAAAAAATATCTTTAACAAACTTTCTCTTCTACTCAGATCGTAATTTTACGTATAATTTAATTACTGAGTTCATTTCTTGAGAATCATAATGTATTTATTGTTCGTTAAAAAAGGCTACTCCAAAATTGAAATTTTGAAAATGGTATCTATTTAATAAAAGAATATTGCTGTAAACGAATGAAACTAAAAATTCGAACATAATTAAAAATATATATATGAATGGTATTTACAACAGAACCAAATACAAATCGTTGATTTTACATATTAGTTTTTTAAAATTAAAAAACACAGTAAAATCTATACTAATAAAAAGTAGAAGCTATAAGCTCCTAAGGCTGTCCACCTAGGATTTTAAACATCCAATCGGAATTCGACATGTCACTAATTAACATTTCTAAAATTTACAAAATTTTCTATATTAAGATATTTTTTAAAAGACCAATTAGGATTTGACATGACATTCATTAACATTTTTAAATTTCCAGAATTTTTTAGAAAAAGAAAAATTTTTAATTTATGGAAATAAAAAAACTATGTACAATATCCCACATCGGTTAGAAATTTTTTAGACAATGGTTCAGAACCATTATAAATAAGATTAACATGCTTCCAACAACGAATGAGCAGGAAAGCTTGTTTTATTAGGCGTCCAAGTTTAAAAGTTTTATTCGGTTTGATCCGGTTTTTTATCTGATCAAATTAAAACTTTGAAAATTTCAAAAAATATATTATAATATTTAAAAAATTTAAAAGTTTAAATATTATAAATATTGAAACTTTTAAAAGTTCTTAGCTTTTAAAAAGTTTTTAAATATTATAATTTTTAAATTTTAACAGTTTAAAATATTATAAATATTGAAACTTTTTAAAAGGTTCAAATATTATATTTCGAACCTTTTCAAAGTTTAAAATATTATAAATATTAAAACTTCTAAAAATCTTAGCTTTTAAAAGGTTTCAAAATATTATAATTTTTAAATTTTAAAAATTTCTTAACATTTAAAAGGTTTTAAAAAAATTATAATTTATAAATTTTAAAAGTTTAAAATATTATAAATATTGAAACTTGAAAATTTTAAAAGGTTCAAATATTATAAATATTTAAACTTCATAGAATGTTTTAAAACATTACAATTACTTAACCTCCATAGAAATTTTAAGACATTATATCTATACTAATAAAGAGGTGAAGCTATAAACTCCTAAAGGTGTCTATATAGGATTTTTAAAAAATCAATAAGAATTAGATATTTCACTAATAACATTTTTGAAAATATAGTAGTAATCTATATATTAAGATTTTTTTAGAAACAAAAAAGTAAAATCTATAGAAATAAAAGAAATATTTACAACATCCCACATCAGCTAGAAAATTTTAGACAATGGCTGATAAATTTTTCATGTTTGCTTGATTTATGCTTNTCCAAATTTAGAAGTTTTATTTGATTTATTTTAGCAAATTAAAATATATAAAGGTTTAAATATTTATTATAGAATATTTAGAAATATTATAAATACCTCCATAAAAATGTTAAAAAATTATAACTATTTAAACTCTGTAAAAAGTTAAAGTGTCATTACTATTTAACTCTAAAAAAGTAAAAGGTTACAAATATTTAAACTACATCTAAAGTTTGAAATATTTTAAAAATTTAATCTCTATTAAAATTTTAAAATTAAGAATTACTAAATATTATATATCAAATTTTTAATATCTTGAAAATATCTTATTTATCTCTGTTTGTGCTTTATATATCTTATGAGCTGTAAAACATGTTTTTGTGTATGACTTTAGAGATGATTTGATACTTTTGCAGTAAAATTTTTATTTTCAAGTCTAAGAAATGAGGATTGACATCGCAAGATCTTGATTTGATGTTATTTGAGTTTAAAGAAGAAGGATCGACGAAAAGCATAAATATTGTTTTAACTATCTATGTGATCATATTACTTTCTCTGCAAGTAATGATTTTGGTTTGAGAAGTTTCAAACCGTGTGGATCTAAAACCGAATAAGTATATGGATGAAATTATCAATAATTGGGTGCATGTGTTGACTATGCTGGTCTTCATGAATTGCACAATTTTTATGAGAAAAGAAAAGATTTTGGTCTTGGAGTTGGATGGGTTAACAAGTTGTGTGGTAGTCTAAAAAAAGGTTCTTCAGTGGAAGAATGTGAAGAAGTTGATGAGGAAAAACAAGAAGAAATGTATAACGAATAACCAGACGGTAAAAGTAATGATGACAATTACCATAAAATTTGACAGTTAAAATAACAAGAAAGAATATGAAGAATAAGAAAACATTGAATAAAAATCACGAAAACATAGGTGATAGCGATCAATTAAATATAAAAAAGGAGATAAATTCATGATTATAAAATTGTTCCTGTTTTTGGTGGTCAAAGAAATAGTTTAGGATATGTGAGGTCACCAGTTTGATCCGCTTCGCCTGGACATCGAGTTAAATTCATAATTTTAAAACATAAATGATTTTTATATTTTTAAAAATTGTGTATCTGAAAATTTTTTTTTTTCCTTAATAGTAATTTAAAGTTTTATATAAGATAATATTTCATTACCGTCATCAATCATATATAATTTTTATCAAAATATATCAAATAAACCCACGCGTAGCGTGGGTTCAAAACCTAGTCTATACTAATAAAAAGTAAGAGCTATAAGCTCCTAAGGCCGTCCACATAGGATTTTAAACAACCAATAGAAATTTGACATATCACTTATTAACATTTTATACAGTTTCCAGAATTTTCTATATTAAGAATTATTTTAAATAACCTATCATGATTTGACATGTCATTCATTACATTTTTTAAATTTACAGAATTTTTTAGAAAAAGAAAAATTTTAAATTTATGGAAATCAAAGAACTAAGCACAATATCCCACATCGACTAGAAATTTTTTAGACAATGGTTCAGAACCAGTATAAATAAGATTAATATGCTTCCAACAATGAATGATCAAGATTATTGCATGTTTATAAAACATAATTTAATAAAACATAATTATAATATATAACTCCTAATAATAACCAATTATACAAAATATATCAAATGTAATAGCAGTTTATTGCATGTTTTTTTTTATCAATTATCGGCTTTTTATACTCTTTTAAATTAAGCATATATTTAAAAGGCCGTCCACATAGGATTTTAAACAACCAATAGAAATTTGACATATCACTTATTAACATTTTATACTACTAATATTGATGCAAAACATAAATTATCTTATTTATATACATTTGCGCTTTTTATTTCTTATGAGCTGTAAAACATATTTTTGTATATGATTTTATAGATGAGTTGATATTCTTTCATTAATTTTTTATTTTTGGTTCTAAGGAAGAAGGATTGACATCGCAAGACCTTAATTTGATGTTTGAGTCAAATTTTGAGGTTTAAAGAAGAAAGATGGACGACAAACACACATGTTTTATTAGCTATACATAGGCATGACCAGGGTTACAATTGTCACGGTTAAGGTTTATTAACTATCGGTTATAGTTAGAAATTTTTGTAACCTTAACCACAACCGTTTAAGAAACGGTTAAACGGTTACGTTTAAATACGGTTACGGTTCAA
>NC_025688.1:16992270-17007654 GCF_000633955.1 Camelina sativa
ATTAATTTTTTATTTTTGGGTCTAAGGAAGAAGGATTGACATCGCAAGACCTTAATTTGATGTTTGAGTCAAATTTTGAGGTTTAAAGAAGAAAGATGGACGACAAACACACATGTTTTATTAGCTATACATAGGCATGACCAGGGTTACAATTGTCACGGTTAAGGTTTATTAACTATCGGTTATAGTTAGAAATTTTTGTAACCTTAACCACAACCGTTTAAGAAACGGTTAAACGGTTACGTTTAAATACGGTTACGGTTCAAACGGTTACTGTTATATACGGTTACGGTTATTTGATAATATGATACGGTTAATATTATTTGCTGATATAATATAATTGATATTATTTATTTATAATTAATATGTTCTTATAGTGTACTCATATTTTTATATATCATATGATTCATATGAAATAAATAGTTATTAGTATATTTTATTATGTTTTTAAAATATTATAAACCAAATAAGTATATTGATAAAATTATCAATAATTGGGTGCATGTGTTGACTATGCTGGTTATCATGAATTTCACAAATTTTACGAGAAAATAAATGATTTTGTTCTTGGATTTTGATGGGTTAACAAGTTTTGTGGTAGTCTAAAAAAAGGTTTTTCAGTGGAAGAATGTGAAGAAGTTGGCGAGGAAGAAGAAGAAAAAGAGTATAGCGAAGAACCAAACGGTAAAAGTTACGATGACAATTAACACAAAATTTGACAATGAAAATGACAAGAAAAAATATGAAAAATAAGAAAACATTGAATAAATAACACGAAAACATATGTGGTAGCGATCAATTAAATATGAATATGAGTTAAATTCATGATTATAAAATTGTTTCGTTTTTCTGGTGGTCAAAGAAAATGGTTTAGGATATGTGAGGTCATCAGTTTGATTTGCCTCGTCTAGAGGTCAAGTTAAATTTATGATTTTTTTTTATCAGATTCGATTTTATAACACAACTAATTTTTATATTTTAAAAAATTATGTATCTGATTTTTTTGTTTTTTAATACTAATTTTAGTTTTTTTATGAGATAATATTTTATTACCCATAATTGGATTCAAAACCTAGTGATTGGAAAAAAAAATAGTCCAACGGGTACATTATATACATTAAATTAAACACATACATTATACACACGCGTGCCACAAGAATACATATTATTTTCAGAATAATAACTGACACAGAGATGCTCTGCTCCGTAAAACAAAACACACACAAGATGACACTCTTCTTCTACTCTCTTCTCTTCCTCTTCCACCTCCTCCTCCGTATCTCCGCCGCATACCCTTCCCCGGCAACGAACTACTTCGACTCCTTCTTACCAACCGACGCCGTCGCGTTACTCTCTTTCAAATCCACCGCAGATCTCGACAACAAGCTTCTCTACTCTCTCACCGAGCCTTACGATTACTGCCAATGGCGCGGCGTCGAGTGCTCTCAAGATCGCGTCGTTCGTCTTCTTCTCGACGGCGTTGGTCTCAGAGGACGTTTCTCTCCAGAGACTCTTACTCGTCTTGACCAGCTTCGTGTTCTTAACCTTGAGAATAACTCAATCTCTGGTTCAGTCCCTGATCTATCTCCTTTAACCAATCTCAGATCCTTAACCCTAAGCAAGAACCATTTTTCCGGTACTCTCTCCGGCTCAATACTCTCTCTCCGTCGGTTAGCCGAACTCGATCTATCGTATAACAACTTCTCAGGTGAGATTCCGTCGGAGATCAACGCTCTGAGTCAACTCAGTTCTTTACATCTCGAGTTTAATCGATTCAACGGTACTCTCCCGCCGTTAAATCATTCTTCTCTGACGTCGTTTAACGTTTCCGGTAACAATCTCACCGGTTTAGTTCCGGTCACAACGACTCTGTTACGATTCAACGAGTCTTCGTTCTCGTCAAACCCTGGTCTCTGCGGTGAGATCATTAACAAATCCTGCGGTTCACGTTCTTCTTCTCCGTTCTTTGGTTCAACTAAACCGAACGCCACGTCGTCGTCATCATCTTCTTCTTCGTCTCAAGCACCGGTTAGTCAACCTGAACAGAACGGTGAAGCAACGATGACTAATCCTCCACCGGTGATTAAAAAGGTTAAAAATGGTTGGTTAATTCTCGGTTTCACCATTGGTCTCGCTTCTTTGATAGTTCTCGGTCTTTGCCTTGTCATGTTCTCGTTAGTTATGAAGAACCGGAGAGACGGAGACGAAGACGTGATGATTACGCAACCGTCAACAGTTACAGAACCTCTCAAATCTCAGAAGCGTGAAGAAGAAAACAAAGAAATCAATATCCAATTCCAAGAGCCCTCGCCGCAAAAGCGAATCCCTAGAAGCGGAGATTTGATTTTCTGCGGGGACGTTGAAGGAGAAGGAGAAGCTATGTACACACTTGACCAGCTGATGAGAGCTTCGGCGGAGCTTTTGGGAAGAGGATCAGTAGGGACTACGTACAAGGCGGTGATGGTTAATCAAATGATCGTGACGGTTAAGAGATTTGCTCCGTCTAAAACAGCGATTACTAGTGATTTAGCGTTTGAGAATCAGATGGAGATAGTTGGTGGACTAAGGCATCCGAATCTTGTACCGGTTAAAGCTTATTTCCAGTCTAATGGAGAGAGACTTGTCATCTACGATTACCAACCTAATGGTAGTCTCTTCAATCTTATTCACGGTAAGCTTCATCTTCTCTATCTCTTTTTTTTTTGGTAGGGTTTTAACTGAACTCACTTAGTCACCTCTGAGTTGTTGCTTTTAATTAGGTCTAATTGAACAATTACTCTGTTTGTCTTAATCAAATTGAGGTGTAGAAATCAACTTAGAGACCTTTAATTGTGTGTGTAGACATGTCTCGTTGATGGGTTTTGGTGCAGCTTTATCATTTAAAGGAACTCTAGACTTGAACCACATAGAGACATGGCCGAGAGTTTATAATTAAAATATGTTTTTGTCTTTTTCTCAGTTGAACAACTGTAGATATATAAGACAGAGGAGGAATATGTTAGATCGATATCTGTGCTATTTTCACGTGAAACTCCAGTCATTTGTCACTTGTCAGGAATTTGGTGTGTTTGTCTTAGCTAGGACTTGAGTTCGAAATAGCTTCTTGGTCTCATATACCATTGGAAGTGAATATAACTAAATTACTGTTTTATCCCTTAAAATTTAGGTTCAAGAACATCAAAGGCAAAGCCATTACATTGGACATCATGTTTGAAGATAGCAGAAGATGTAGCTCAAGCATTACATTACATCCACCAATCATCTGCACATTTCCATGGAAATCTCAAGTCTACAAACATCCTCCTCGGTCATGACTTCGAAGCTTGTCTCACAGATTATTGTCTAAGTGTCTTAACAGACTCATCAGTCCTTCCTAATGACCCGGATCTCTCTTCCTACAAAGCACCAGAGATAAGGAAATCAACAGATAGTCGTCGTCCCACGTCCAAATGCGATGTATACTCGTTCGGGGTCTTCCTCTTAGAGCTCTTGACTGGTAAAACCGCTTCAAGGCAACCGTTTATGGAGCCAGAAGATATGTTGGATTGGGTTAGAGCAATGAGGCAAGAAGAGGAAAGGTCAAAAGAAGAGAATGGGCTTGAGATGATGACTCAAACGGCTTGTCTTTGTCGAGTGACATCGCCGGAGCAAAGGCCGACAATGAACAAAGTGATCAAAATGATTCAGGAGATTAAGGAGAGCGTTGTTATGAGTGACGATAACGATAAATTCCTCTGATACATGTATGTGTGTTTTTGAAGGGTTCCAAACTTGGGAGAATAGTAAAAGTGTATCTTTTCTTAAGATGGGGAGGGGATAATCTCAAATTTAGAAAGGTTATGTTTGTTTAAGAAACTTGGAAAGAACTCAAATTTTGGGCGGTGGAGCTAACGTAAACCACGAACATGGTAAACCACGTTGAGATTTATTTATATTCGGCGCCAAAGCTAATGGACTTCTCTACAGGTCAGATCATTTGGTTAGGGAATCTAGAATTATTCAGCTATTTTAAAATAGATTAAATGCTGCTTCACACTTTAACGTACTAATTAAAGGGGATCAATAGAAAATAATATACACCCTACCTGGTTGCAAATCATTTCAAAGACCAATCATAGTGTTAAGTGTATATCATACTGATCAGTCTTAAAATAAGTAAGTAGATGAGGACAGTATCTCAAAAGCCTCGGATTTATGATAATCATTTGAACTTAACTTTTGATCCAATAATTTTCAGTAGTTCCACCATCAAGTCATCATCCGGAATCCACTCTACTTTACTTCTTTCTTTTTTTCTTCTTTCTGTAGTTGAAGTTTATATACGATGTACATGTAAGGAAAAATCAGTATTCATATATGCTTATAGGAAAAGTTAAAAACTACACCAACAACCATATAGCAAATTAGACTTGTATTTTGTAATATGAGAAGAGATAGGTGGTTGGATAAAACATATACAAATTATTCAATAATAAAGTCTAAGATGAGTTTCAAAAGGGTAAATAGGAAGACTGGAAGAGACTTGATCCCATCTGGCCTAATCTCACGGTTAATTAAATGTAAACACCTCTCATGGACAAAGACCTCATTTTTCAAACTCACCTTATGCGATTATTTTATTTATTATCTGTAATCATCTTGCATTAACTTTTTTGTTTGAACACATATAGTAGTCAATATTTTTATAATAATCCGAAGTAGAAGTAACATGGCAGGTGTGAGTGCCCCGGGAAGCTTTGACCAATCTTCCCTTCACCTTCTTTCATCTTCCTTTTTCTGTCTTTTGACTCTCTTCTTTACTATACTCTCTTTAAGCTTTTCTAAAATCTCTCTGCTAGAGCTTCTACTTCCTCTCTAATGGTGGAACCAAAACACTAGATTAGATTCCCCCTTTCTCTCTCAAAAACTCTGAGAATGAAGATTTTTTCAAGCTTCTTTTCTATGTAACAACTCTTCTCTTCTTCTCCTTCTTCTCCTTCTTCTCTTCACCATCACAGTCTCTGTACAGAGAAGTCCATCAGCTTATAAACTTCAAAAACGTTCTTCCTGACAAGACTCTTCTCCCAGACTGGTCCTCCAAAAGAAACCCTTGTACCTTAGATGGCGTTACTTGCAGAGACGACAAGGTTACTTCGATTGATCTCAGTAATAAGCCTCTCAACGTAGGATTCAGTGCTGTGGCTGCATTTCTTATGTCCCTCACCGGACTAGAGTCTCTGTTTCTCTCAAACTCACACATCAATGGCTCCATTGCTGCCTTCAACTTCAAGTGCTCTGCTTCTTTAACCAACTTGGATCTATCAAGAAACTCTCTTTCGGGTCCTGTAACTAGTTTTGGATCTTGCTCCAGTCTGAAATATCTCAACGTCTCCGCCAATACCTTCTATTTTCCCCGGAAAGTTTCAGGTGGGTTGAAGAAGCTAAACCGCTTGAAAGTTCTTGATCTTTCATCAAACTCACTCTCCGGTAACGTTCCTCCATCCTTGGGTTCTTGTTCTCTACTGAAATCACTAGTGCTGTCAAGTAACAACTTCTCCGGTACGTTACCGATTGATACGTTACTGAAGATGAGAGGTCTCAAGGTACTCGATCTGTCTTTCAACGAGTTTTCCGGCGAATTACCGGAATCTCTGACGAATCTTTCCGCTTCGTTGGTAACGTTAGATCTCAGCTCCAACTATTTCTCCGGTCTGATTCTCCCAAATCTCTGCTGGAACCCTAAAAACACTCTCCAGGAGCTTTATATACAGAACAATGGCTTCACCGGGAAGATTCCACCGACGTTAAGCAACTGTTCTGAGCTCGTTTCGCTTCATCTGAGCTTCAACTACCTCTCCGGGACCATTCCGTCGACCTTAGGCTCTCTGTTAAAGCTTCGAGATCTGAAGCTATGGATGAATACGTTAGAAGGTGAGATCCCTCAGGAGCTCATGTATGTCAAGACTTTAGAGACTCTGCTTCTCGATTTCAACGAATTAACCGGTGAAATCCCTTCCGGTTTAAGTAAGTGTACCAAACTGATCTGGGTTTCTCTGTCGAATAACCGGTTAACCGGTCAGATTCCAAGCTGGATTGGCCGGTTAGAGAATCTCGCCATCCTCAATCTAAGCAACAATACGTTACACGGGAACATTCCTGCTGAGCTCGGTGACTGCAGAAGCTTAGTCTGGCTCGATCTCAACACCAATTCCTTCGACGGTACGATCCCGGTTGAAATGTTCAAACAATCCGGGAGCGTCGCTACGAATTTCATGGGGGGTAAGAGGTGCGTTTACATTAAAAACGATGGGATGACGAAACAGTGTCACGGAGCTGGTAAGTTGCTTGAGTTTCAAGGAATCAGACGGGAGCAACTTAACCGGGGTTCGACTAAGAGCCCTTGTAATTTCACCAGAGTTTATGGAGGTCATATTTCGCCGACATTTGATAACGACGGTTCGATGATGTTTTTGGACATGTCTTATAACATGTTGTCTGGTTACATACCAAAGGAGATTGGTTCGATGAGTTACCTGTTTATCCTCAATTTGGGTCATAACTTTATATCTGGTTCGATTCCTGACGAAGTAGGTGATCTGAGAGGTTTAAACATTCTTGATCTTTCAAGCAATAAGCTCGATGGTAGCATCCCTCTGGCGATGTCAGCGCTTACTATGCTTACGGAAATGGATTTGTCCAACAATGATTTTTCTGGTCAGATTCCTGAGATTGGTCATTTCGAGACTATGCCGCGGGAGAAGTTCTTGAACAATTCTGGTCTTTGCGGTTATCCACTTCCACGGTGTGATCCCGTGAAGGCAAACGGATACGCAGAGCTACCAAAGCAAGAAGAAGAAGAAGAAGAAGTGTTGAGCTGGAAAGCAGTGACTATAGGATCTGCTCTTGGGGTGTTGTTTGGATTGGCAATAGCACAAGTCACTGCTTCATACAAGCCGGAGTGGTTCTTCAAAAATTTTGGTCTTAGAAAGAGCAGAAACCGTTAGGATTAACACTCTAGAGTTTCTATTAAACACCCTTAAAAAAAAATCTTTCTACAATTACATTCATATCCTTGCACTCTACTCCAGCCATTGATTGCAAATCGTTATCTCTGTAGTCTGTACTAGTCAATCATAATATCAACGAATTTTTGTATTGAAAGTATAACAATGTTCTTAAGCTTCGGTATAACAACCCACATGGACCAAATCTAAATCTGTTGACAGAAAAAAACTAGAGGGTCATGTTTAAGCACCTTGAAACATTGAGTGTCGGTTCCACGAGTGATCATCGTCATCATGAGTCTTAGACATGAAGATCATAGAGGTCTCATCGTTATGCTTTATCCACTCAGAGAGTTTCCATGGTTTCTGCCATTTCCATTTAAACTGAAGCAGCCATTGATGGTGACTTCTCTTCCACTTCCATAGCTTCCCACTCTGTCCCATTTTCTTCATTGCTTTCATCTTCCTCGTCTCTTCTAATAAAGCTACTGATTCTCTCACTGACACATTGACTATACCTGGCCCAGCGTATTTGAGATGCTTTGTTGCTCGATGATAAGAAGATGGAGATGATGGGTCACTTGCATTATTATCTCCATAGTGCTTTGATGAACCTCTTGAACTTCCCTGCAAGAAGTAACTTTTGCATACTTTTAAGGAGAAATCCCCCAAAAAGAGTTTAGTTTGGAAATAAGGATTAAGTTTACAAACCGAGTATGATGATGATGATGATGAAGCCAGAGCTATGGACACTGTTTGCTCCCTTGTCTTTTTCTCTTTCATGTTTTCCCTGTTCTGGACTTCGGATAGCTGTAATAAGCAGAGGAGGTCATTGAGTTGTTCTTTCTTCTCTTTGACGTCTCTGTCTTTCTCCCAGATTTTGCACCTGTTTGATGTTTAAGTAGGACAAAATCAACCTCCCATGTGTGGGAAAGAAGCATAGTTTAGGTCCTGTTCGGGTTTAAGAGTTATTTACCTTGCTTCAGCAGCAGAATCAAACACATATTGAAGCAAATACTTGGCATCAGTCATGGACTGAACGTGGTTCCACCGAGTCTTAGCATGTAGGCTATGCTCTCTTTCCTCTGCTTCTGAGAGCTGAGAGGCCATGGCTGTGAGAGCATTTGAAGAAACATCCAACATATTCTCAAGAGAAGCTATTCTCTCCAATCTTGTGTTTGGTGATAAAAATCTGACGCATCAAGAAAAAATATAAACAGGTCATAAAGTGAATCAATTCACGGCCAACCAACTTCATAGTTTACGCTACTGAGGCATTTTTTTATAATGTTGTACCTGAACTGTCCATTTTTCTCTTGATGGGGACTTGAAGGAAACTCCATCTCTTGTTTCAACGAGGTTAACTCTTCAGCCAATGCAGCTCGGCTATATGCAACAAGAGTAGATTATTGATTAGATAATATACGGGAGAAAGTTTGCAGTTAACAACATGACTGAAACAGAGTTTGGAAGACGCACACTTGAATTTGCTTTTCATATTGTAAACGAACTTGATGTACTTTTGTCACAACCTCTAGCTCGTTATCAAGCCATCTCCGAAGAGTTTTTTCGTTCATCTGCAAAGGGTAAGAAAGGAAACAGTTGATACTTGTGCAGGATGACGAATCCATATCTAAATTAGGAGTTCTTGATACCTGTCTAGTTGGTGGTTGACCATTGGTAGTCACTGGAAAAACAAAGCAAAAAGATTATGATCGAAACAAGAACAAAACAAGGTGTGTTTCGGCATAAAAGTTACCTGATATATCACGTGCTGAAGACTTGCGGGCTTCTAGCAGCTCTTTAAGTCTTTTGGTAACCATTGCTGCTTCTTCTGTTTTTCTCTGAAGAACCTGCAAGACATCAAGATACATTTTCTCTTGAGATTCTTATATCTGCACTCGGATTGGATAATTCTAGTAAGTCATCCTCTCAAGCAGGAAAAAGATAAATATTTCATAAGATTCTTACCATTTTCTGACGTCGATTGAGAGCTTCAAGTTTAAGTCTTTCATGCTCAGTTTTTCTTCCTTCTTTCTTAAGCTATCCAAAAACAATTAAAAAGTGCAACATGAGATCAGTTCAACTTTATAAATTCGACGGATAATAAAGAGGTGATGAAGTGGATAGAGATAAAGTACCTGCAACAACTCTTTCTCTTGAGAAGCTTTCCATTGCCGGAATTGTTCAGCTTCTTGTTTCATCTTCTGTTGTAGTTGAACCTGGATAACAAAAAAAAAAACAGAACAAAAGTCAAAATGTACAGCTAGATTATGTGAACTAGTAATATAGAAAGAATCCGATAGCACAGCTGAACAAGACGCAACCTTCTGAGCCTTAATGTATTGTATTTCAGCTTTCAAACGCTTCGCTGCATCTTCACTTTTTTGCTTTTGTTTTAAGACCTCAACTTGATTTTCTTGTTTCTTCTTAAGATTTAAAATCTGTGTCTCGAGTGCTTTTAGTTTCTGTGCATGATTATCTCTTGCAACTTGAGCTTGTCTGTCGGAACTAGCAGCAAGTTCCTCGACTTCAGCCAACAATAGATCTCTCTCAACCTGTAAAAGTTACTCATGACTTGAGTATTAACATTTACATAAAATATTAACAAGAGAATTTAGAATGTTTTGTCTCACCTGTACAGTTCTTTTCTCTTTCTCAAGTTCCATCATTTTCTTCTCGAAGTGTTGTCTGATAGTTTCAGTTCCAACCCCACATATTTTCATCTCAGACTGCAAATATAAAAAAAATCATAAGATTCTCAAAATAATCCAATCCTAATTAATAGGTACAGGAAACTTCAGATGAGTAATGACCAAACCTCTTTCTCCTCCAGACGTTTACTTAGTTCATTTAATTCCTTGCCCATGCTATTCTGCCTAAGTGTATGTTCCCACTCTTCTGCTGCACCAATATCTTCAGAAATTCCACCTTGAATCAGACAAGATTTTAAGCTAAGTAAGGATAGGAGAATGCAGATGCGTTTCATGATACAAGTTTTTAGAGAAGCCAGTGTCCAAAACCTGATGTTGCTTCACTCATTTCATAATCTGAATCCATGCTTTCAAAACCCCTTTTAAGGCCATCATCTTTTGGAAAAATTACACCATTTTTCTGAGGTAAAAGAACAACTCTAGTAAAAAGCAGTAAAGAAATGTGCCAAATAAAATCTATTGTGATTGCCTATTGTATACAGAAATTACCTGTGTATCAAGATTGCAATAATCAAGAGTAGCTCTCTTGCTGCGATAGATGTGAAGTTCTCGAGAAAGCTCTTCATTGGCAGACTCTAGCTTCATGATTTTCTCTCGCATAACCTAGAAAATTGAACTATATACTATTATTGATGAGAAGTTTATAAACCTTCTGAAGAATATCAGCAGAAGTAATACCTGCACTTCTTCTGATGGGGTTTCCTCACGAGCACAAACTGCAGCTTGTAGATACTGTAGCTGTTGACGCATCTTTTGCATCTCAGAACATATTAAGTCTTTATTCGCCTGCACCAAAATAAAGAAGCCTCTCCTGTTAGAGCTCCCAAGTGAACAATCTTAGTCCTCTTTTAATCTATTTTTTTGGCCTCATGTACTTCAAAGTGTGTTGTTAGCTGATAGTGGAGCTTTGTCGGCAGAAAAAAATTGAAAGCTCATCTAAGATAGTTCCCCAGTACTTACAACAGGTTTGTTCTGGATATTCCTAGCACGATTTGCATATTTGAGAGTGTTAAGAGTTTCCTCAGCATTGATGTCAGCAGGACTGATGCAAGCTACAAGAGTAACACAACCACAGAGGAAAGTTGAATTTGTGAACTGATATGAGATTTTCAGGGAATTTACTCATACAACTTAGAAGTTTACCTATCATGACTGTTTTACTATTTCCACCAAGAGAGTCCTGCAGTAATGTAAAGGACATCTTTAATGGAAATTTTACACTTCAAGTTACATGCCAATATAAATAATACACTTAGAAATTCCACCTAGAGTGATAATAAGTAGCTACACAAATTAGGATCTAGAAGTGCAAAGATAGAAATGAACCTGCAATAACCGAGTAAGTTTACTATCACGGTAAGGAACATGAGCACCTTCTTTTCGTTTTTTCTCATCCCCTAGCGCACTGATGACATTACCAAGTGCAAGAAGCCCCCTATTGATGTGAATTCCTGTTTCAGAGAACAGAAAAGAATTGGGTTATATAAAATGTGAGTCAACGTTCTCAAAAGGATGTAAGACGGGATATCAGTTTTTCCAACCTTCTTTTAACCTAACACCGCCTGAACCTGTTCGTTTAGCTCTTTCAGATCCTGCAAGATCTACCAGGTGAAGCTTGGCACAACAATATTCCTCCCCCATATCTTCATCTACGGTGTCATTAACCATTGCGGTTGAAGGGATTTTGCGCATCTGTTCTAAGGTGATCGTGAAGATGGCATGTGACCGACTGTATAAGAAGAAGTTTTACTCTATCATGGATATAGAAACGAACATTTAATGGACGAACTGTTTATGATGCCTATTTTACCATTTCTAACTTTCCCATATATATACATTTTACTGGCTAAGCATTCTTCTTATGGAGCCTGGGTATAGAGATTCTCACCTCGACTCATTATTCATATTTGTGCTCCCAGTTGCCCTGGTTAGAGATCCTTGCTCTAGACAGGAAGCCATTTCTTCTCTAGTAGCTATGGGAACTTCGGTTGCACCAGATAGTGTTATGACCCCGTTTGGTGATTCACGAATTTGCACAGGTGATTTACTAAGAACAACCTTTCCAGGGGTTCCATTGGCCATCCTGTTTAACGGCACACTGTCCAGCAAATCCAGAACTTCTTCTTTTAAAATCTACATATGAAGAATTCAATTAATATCCAAGCAAAGGCAGACTGAGTTCTACACTTGTTCATGTCTTATGAGTTAGAAGAATGTGATTAGAATAAGAGTTTGATACCTCAATGAAAGAGACATGTAACTGGAACCCCATTTGGTGCTTTACTGAATCAATTTTGTTGAACAGAGAACTCATAACTTGAGGAATCAAACCATTGCTTGTACCATTTCTAAAAGCAGTCCCCATAGTGTAAGTTTTTCCAGATCCTGTCTGCATAAGTTGTGTAACTCAAATGTTAAAAGAAAGAAAAAAAAAAAACTAATTCGTAGTCCAAAATTTGAGAAACAATTTCAGTATGTACCTGACCATAAGCGAGCACAGTAGCATTGTAACCATGAAACAAACCATCAACAAGAGGAGCAACACATTCATCAAACATCAATGAAGATGGAGAACCATTACTTCCATATACATGATCAAATGTGAAAGAATGTGTTCCCATTTGCACCTACACCATAAAAAAAAAAACACAAAAGCTTCATTCCAATAACCAAGTTAAGTTAAGTATTAGTTATTGGGTTCAATCAAAATCCCATGAAAAAAATATGGTATTTTAATACATTATTAAACAATGCTCATTGACTTTATCAATCACAAGTAGCATTATACACACCTTATCTATTTATATAGTAAAAAAAATAAAATAAAAATTGACACTGTTTTATAAGAAAAAAAAAACAAAAAATTAAATGAATGTGTCAGAGTTAGAGAACAGAGATTTGATCCGGATCCATGAATAGGGAGTGAACAACGACGGTCGCATTTAAACAGTCACCATCGGAAAAAATAAAATAAAACGAACGACGGAGGAGCAGAGACGAAACTGACTCCCAAAAAAAACTCACCTGAGGCGTTAGCGGAGAAACGGAAACACATTCCCTACAACCTTGAGTTATCTCGTCTCCGATCAAAGGACGAACGTTAACCGCCACTTTTACAGAACAACTCTCCGACGATGACGACGGTGGTGGAGAAGGAGAAGAGGACGACGATAAGGAGGACGAATGTGATTCCATGATCGAGAAAGCTCCTCTCTTCTTCGTTGAAATCGAGTCTCGATTTCGTCTTCTTCAATTGAAACAACGAGACGAAATCAGTCGTCGCTTCCTCGGGAAGAAGAAACGGAGAAGAATAAGTGAAGAAGAAGCTTTACTTACTCTCTCTCTCTGGTTTGGGGTATACGAGGTATCTTTATATTTCCTTTTCTGCCCTTTACAGAAGTCTAATTTAACCGTTTTTGCCCTCCACGTCAGCTTCTTCTTCTATTATTTGACTTACTCTATTTTTATAATCCACTGGTCCGTGTGTATTGAAAACAAAAGAAAATCAGATTTTAGTTATTCAGATCTGTCTACCACACTTTTTATTCATATAAAATTGTTGTTGGAAAAATAACTAATTTTTAGACGAGTTAAATTAAATAAATTTTAATTATGGTATTGGTGCGTGTAAATGAGACAACTGGGGGTGTGTCAAAGTCGATGGTTCCAAAGCTGAGTATTTTATGTTTTTTTTTATATTTTGGTTAGTTTTTTTGTTGCATCGTGTCTTTGGTTAAAAGACAAAAACTAATAAATTAGGAAGAGTCAAGACATTCGTTTTCTGGTCCTTCTTCTGCGCGGGAAAATCCCAACAGTAAAATACACAAATATATATATATAACTTAATTTAAGTACAAAATGTGTAGGGACCGCAGTACACTCCATTTGGGCCTTTATCACGCCCTACCTCACATGTCTTTCTGCAAGGCTCATTACTTTGTTTTGTATCACTTTATCCATTTTTTCTTTTTTGGTCTTTTAGAAGAAATAGTACGTATTTTTTAGTGGCTTTTAGTTGTTGAGTAATAAAGCTAACTCTACCCATTTCTGCTTCAAACCATAATTATATTAATCATGATCGCTTTGAAACACATGGCTATCTTTTCACTTTTTTTTATTTGTCCCCGTCCACTAAAGTGGCCTTTAACTTCCTTGTTAAAGGTGAATTAACTAAGAAGTTCCATTTTTTTAATAAAGTAGAAGTTCTATTTTTGTTTAAATAAATGTTGGTTCCTTGAGTTTGAAGGTATTTTTTTTTTCATGTGTTGTTGTTGTTGTTCTTAAACCTGTAGAATTCTTGAATAGTTCTCAATAATTTGAGTCATTATGTATTACATCATTTGTTGCTAAAACAATTTGCACCAGACGTCTATATAGCTTCTAATGTTGGTTTCCGTAAGATAACTTCTCAAGTTGGCATTTGTTTATCGAGCGACATAAGAATGTTGTCATGCTAATACGTTTAAAATGTTTTTTTTTGTTTGTAAAAAAGAAAAAAGAAAAATGTATTTGCGGTTTTGCATGTATGTACCTAATTTTTATAGTATTTGTGTTGTTTTTCTTTGGTGTTATTATACCCAGTGTCGTGCTAGCCTTTCTAGGGGCTTAAGGCAAGTTTTAAAGTGTAATTATTTTTTTAACTGATAATTAACATATAATAATATATATAATTAATAAAGAGGTCTAAAACAACAATTATACGTTTAAAAGATCTTAAATTTTATTATTTTATTTGTTTTTTTAATTTGTTTTTTTTTTCTTAAACATCATATTCATATAGAAGCATGTTCTGAATTTTTTTACAAATTCAGAAAACATAAATATTAACCAATATTCATGTAACAGAAAAACAGGAAAACTAAACAAGAATTTCTTTATATGTTATAAAAAAATCAATATATAGCAAGTTAAGCATAAATTTTTACACTATTATAAACATGAAACATAAATTATAATAATATACAAATACAAGAAGACTTCGTAGAAACACATTTGAGAAAACAAAAATAGTTAGGATTCATAGATTCTTAGAGCTTAAATAAATAAAAAAGAAAATAATTTTTTTTTTGATATAAGAATTTGGTTTTGAACTCAAGTGGAAAATATAAATAAAATTTTGTTTTGAACCATTACACCAAAATTTTATATATTATGTGGGGCTTGACGCAAATGACTTTTTTATTACACTATAGGCACGGCCCTGATTATACCAATGGATATATAATGTTTCAAACGCTAGCCCGTGCAAGTTAATTAGTAAATTTTCTTTTCTATGGACGACCAGAAATGATTATGACTCTATGACTATCATAAATTTCTATTTAACTTTACTTAACTAGCTATTAAAAAAAAATACTAGCTTGTAATAGAAGGAAAGAATGAAAATAAAAAATCTAGCGAGAAAATGCAATTTCCTAACAATAATATATATAAGTTTAACCACATAGTGGGCTACTAGTTCCCATCTGGTTGGAAGAGTTGCCCTGTTGGTCTAGGTCAGGGATCAATTCTATGTGGAATTGCTATTCATTTATTATGTGACTATATGGATATGGGTCCTTGCTTACGGCCCATTTGAATACCCGGAGAAAGGGTATATCCGTGGGCTGCACCTCCCCCAGGGATTAGTCTCGGGCCCCTCTATAGGCCTGGAAATTTATCATGAGTTATCAAAATATATATATATA
>NC_025688.1:17007831-17011728 GCF_000633955.1 Camelina sativa
AAATATATATATATATATATATATATATATAAGCTTTAATAATATTATTTTTCTTTTAAAAATATCTATTCAACTAAAATTTTGACTGAGTAACAGGTCAAAATTTGAATATTTAAATTTAATTTCATATATTTCTTTTGTTGAATTGAATAATTTTATATACTATAATAAAAATTAAATAATTTAATTTGAAATATTTTAAAATAGTTTAACTTGATACTTTTAAGAATATCATAAATATTTAATAGATAAAAAGGTTAAAAAAGGTTATGAGAGATTTCAAAAAGACCTCTTTTCCTATGTCACTTTTCAAAAATACCATTTCATATTGTCTATTTTTTTAAAATACCCCTTTTATATGTATAAAATAACTAAATTTTTAGTTCTAAACTCCAAATACTAAACCCTAGCACGTCAAAACTATATCCTAAATGTAAAATAGAGAACCCAAACCTGGAAAAATTCTAAAAAATAATTGAACATATTGTAATTGTGTAAAAAGGGTAAAAATGAAAATGTTCTAAAAAGGATATTTTTGAAAAAGGTTATCCCAAGAAACCAAATATATTAAAATAAAAATATTACATATATTAAATTACTCTTAATATAATATATTCCTTTTCTAAAACCAAATTTACAAAATTATGTCTTATAATGACATTCAAATCATATTGTAGAACACACATTACCGAAATAACTTCATATACATAAACTAATACAACATATTAATATTTTATTTTTAAATAGAAAATATACAAAATTTTGTATAAAATAAAATTTAACTCGCACGAGTACTATCTTATTATATAAAGTTGGGTTTTGAAAGTTAGCCATTAACAGGATTTTGACATGTGTCAAATTATCAATCTCAGATTTTGACATGAGTAACATTTAATATTTAATAGGAAGAATTTGATTACAACAAAAATAAAATATTTTGTTTTAAAAAATATTAATAATGTAAAAAGATAATTATCAAAACTAACTGAATTTATAAAAAAATACAAAGTTTTTTAAATAATTATAAGGAGATTATATATATATATATATATTTCATAAAATTCAAAATTATAATATTATTTACTTATTTTAATTTTAAGTTATTAATTATATTAAAAAAATAGGAAAAGTGATTAAGTAAAATATACAGTATATAAACATAGATCGTCTTATATTTAAATAATTTATTCAAAAACACAGCTTTCAACTTTGTTTAATTGGGAAATTTTTTTTAATGGGAAGGTAATTTTTTTATTTTTTTAACCAAAAATTTTCCTACTTTCTCCTTTTTCAGTGGGGAATAGGTAAGATTAATATGTTGACAAAAAAATTAATATATGCGTCTTCTTTTCTTAATACTGTATTTTAAATTTTATTGTAGTATTTTTAGATTGTTTTATTTAATTTATATTTTCAACTTTGAATTATTTGGGATTCATATATTACAGTGCTTATAATTTTCTATTGTTTCTTTAATTATGTCAAATTAATTTTCTTTTAATTTCTCAACCTTGATTGGTTGGTCATAATTTTTTTTTTTTTTTTCAAACATAATTATTACCATTATTCATTCAATCCTAAAGAAAGATATCAAGTAGAAGCTCATCAACCTAATGAATAGATAAAATAGGTTAATCAAACACAAGCTTACAACAAACATAGATAGATAGATTAGAAAAACATAAATCGTTGTTGATAGATCCATAGGAGCTCAAATACTGTGACATCCTGGTTTGCTGAAAGGTTTAAAAAAATTGATTTGGTCACATATGTCACCAAAATACACTTATTTTTCCGGTCAATGGTCCTGAGAGAATTTCATAATAGGTGACCTTCTTGGAAGTGATTGTTGGAACTGTGCGAGTGAGTACAAAACACAGGAAAGATTATTTGTTGATTTGCACGGTCGGTAAACAAGTTTTTAAAGCCACTCATACGTAACAAACCGGTCATCGAATATGGGTGGGTCCATGGGCCAGGAATAGATGTAGGGTCCACTTAGAAAAGTGGACCCATGGATTGAGAGTGGACATGGGCTCACTAAGCAAGGTGACGGTTGAGACATTACAAAGACAGAGGCTACATCATGGTGTGTCAAAAGATTTTGTGACGTAAGAAAAAAGGTTTTTACTTTCATTGGTTGTTGGAGCAAGCTATTTTGAGATAGCAAAAAGACTTGAACATGTTTTCTCCACACAGGAGGAGAGCAGAGTCGAGGTTCTCTCTATGATGGAGAATGTTGGACACAAAGTTATCTCCCTAAGGGAGGAAGGTGGAGGAGGTTGGACGCAAGGTTATCTCTCCATGGAGGAAGGAGAAGCCAAGGTTCTCTCCATGGTGGAGGAGGTTGTGCGCAAGGTTATTTCCATAAGGGTTATAATACGAAGCCGAAGTTTTTTCCATGGTGGTCATACATTATTGTGATGATACATCATTGATTAGTATATTATGTAATATATTTTTCATTCAAAATTTTTTTTGAGCCAACAATTTTAGTAATTAAAAAACTATGCAGAAGTGAAAGTAAAATATTTGGTGATAAAAAATAAGTTTGTAACATAAAATATATTAAGGTGTAAAAAATACACTTTTTATAGTAACATACATAAAATATTTGTAAATGGATATAAATCAGTGTATTATAACAAAAATAAAATTTATAAATAACGTACAACAAATTTTAATATATTTTTGTTAAATTTAATTTAGTTTATAAAATTTTAAACCCGCACATCGAGCGGATCTTCGTCTAGTTCTAGTATAGAGTACTATTGGACTAACTAGAGTACATCAGCAATGAATATAATTGCATATAAAGTCGATGATATCTCATATGTGCATATCTCTAAACTAATCGATACAATCATGGCATATTTTTTATTTTTTTTGTCATCTGAAATTATATTAAGGCCTTCAAAGTACCTAATGGTTACAATACTATCAAGACAAAAGCCTCTGATACTGATTAGCCTACATTAGCACCACCAACAAGAGTAGCTTGAGGGGTCTACACAAAAAGAATACCATCAGTAAAAACAAAAGATTCCCCAAGCTTCAAAGACTTTGAAAGCCACTAGATCCTGCACTTGACGGGAATTTTCCAAAAAACCTGCATCTTCAACCAGAGTTCAAACATCCCTCCTCATTAAACACATGTTGTAGCCAGTTAGGCGGTCCTGCTGCTACATACGACTGTTCTCTAAGATCATTAGTTACACTTTGAGCAATCAGGTTTGCACCTCTGTTTGCATCTGCTACCTCATCCTCTAATTTCCATGCGGCAAAAAGCAAAAGCGATCTCTTTATAGCCACATATTGCGGTTTAAAAGACGGCCAAGCACTTGGTCTCATTGCTGCACCCACCAATTCTTTGTCTGAAAGCGCAAAAATGACATTATCAACCTTGTGACTAGCCATACTTTCAAAAGCCCATAACAGACATCTCAAACTTGCATCCCCTTTTGAATGAATGTTGGCAAAAGATCTTCTACTATGCAGTAGGACAACACCTCTATCATCTCTTAACACCCAAGCCCCACCTGCATTTTGGTTCCTTCTTGACCAAAAAGCGCCTACATTACATTTTAACCAATTCTCCGGAGGTTTTTTCCACCTACCAGTTTGAGTCACCTCATTCCTTTGACCCCCACTTTGAATTTGGTTTAGGAGAGACTCTCCTTCCTCCCCCACACACTGGGCTTCAAACCATTCTGCAACATCCTCTCTAATCTTTTCCACTGTCTCCCTTGCGTTAAAGCATTTTCCTTCAAAGGTGAGAGAGTTTCTATTTGTCCATATTCTCCACACTATCCAAGGAAAACTTTTTCTTAGCTCTGGGGGCCACGCCTTATTATCCTTATTTTCCAGAAGATGGAACATATTGGAATAGATAGAACC
>NC_025688.1:17015687-17053544 GCF_000633955.1 Camelina sativa
CATCTCAAACTTGCATCCCCTTTTGAATGAATGTTGGCAAAAGATCTTCTACTATGCAGTAGGACAACACCTCTATCATCTCTTAACACCCAAGCCCCACCTGCATTTTGGTTCCTTCTTGACCAAAAAGCGCCTACATTACATTTTAACCAATTCTCCGGAGGTTTTTTCCACCTACCAGTTTGAGTCACCTCATTCCTTTGACCCCCACTTTGAATTTGGTTTAGGAGAGACTCTCCTTCCTCCCCCACACACTGGGCTTCAAACCATTCTGCAACATCCTCTCTAATCTTTTCCACTGTCTCCCTTGCGTTAAAGCATTTTCCTTCAAAGGTGAGAGAGTTTCTATTTGTCCATATTCTCCACACTATCCAAGGAAAACTTTTTCTTAGCTCTGGGGGCCACGCCTTATTATCCTTATTTTCCAGAAGATGGAACATATTGGAATAGATAGAACCGGAGTGGAATCCCTCCAGAGGAAAGGGAAATTCTGAGAGCGCCCACACCTGTCGAGACAGAGGACAAAAAAACAGACAATGATTTACCGATTCACTCTTTTCTCCACAAACTTGGCAGTTTTCATCTACAATCATCCCTCTTCCATTCAAGCTTTCTGCTACAGGGATGGCTCCACTAAGTAATTTCCATAAGAACACCTTGATTTTTGGATCCGTCTACAGGTTCCACACCAGTTTTTTTAATTCAAGAGTAGACGGCTGTAGTGATGCTATTTGAATCAGCTCCTTACTTTTGACTTGATGAGCCATCCAATAGGCAGATTTAACCGAGAAATCCCCATTTTTGTTATGTTTCCAAATATGAAAGTCCTCCTGGGAAATGACCGGTTTAACGGCTTTAATTCTGATGATATCCTGAGGAAAGAACAGCTCCTCCAATATCTCATTATCCCAAAACCCTGTTTGTAGATCAATTAGATCTTTGATCTTAAGTCCCACATCAAAAAATTGGTTTTTCCTCCAAGGAGCCCTGAGACCATTATCCTCGATCCAAGGATCTATCCACACAAACATTGAGGCCCCATTGCCAACCCTCTTTTCCAAACCCTGTATCATCAATTCTCTTCCATACAAAATGCTTCTCCATGCGAAGGACGATCTTTGACCCATTTTTGCATCTAAAAAAAAACATCTTCGTAATATCTGCTCTTCATGAGTCTGGCTAACAAACAATCAGGATTTTGTAAGAGTCTCCATGCTTGTTTAGCTAACAATGCTTGGTTGAACACTTGGACATCTCTAAATCCCATCCCCCCATACTCTTTTGCCAAGCATAACCTTTCCCAGCTCTGCCAGTGAATTTTCCTCGAATGTTCTCCTGAATTCCACCAGAAGTCGGCCATAGCACTCTCTAAGTTCTCACATGTTTTTTTTGGGAGCTTAAAGCAGGACATTGCAAACACCGACATTGACAAAGCCACAAAATTTAGGAGTACCTCTTTTCCTCCTTGGGATAAACACCTAGCATACCACCCAGATAATTTACCCTTTAACCTGTCTTTTAGATAACTTAGCATATCAACCTTCGATCCACTAAAACACTCGGGCAAGCCTAGATAGGATCCTGCACCACCTTCCGTTGTAATGCCCATAGATGCTTGAACAGATCTTTTTGACGGCTCAGTCACTCTTGCACCAAAAGTTATGGATTATTTGTTCAGATTGATAGTTTGTCCCGTAGCTAACCCATACACCTTTAAGATGTTTTGTAAAACCACACTCTGTTCCAAAGAAGCCTTACACAGGAATAAACTGTCATCAGCGAAGAGCAAATGATGAATGACTGGCCCTCCCTCAGACAACTGCATGCCCTCCAAACTTCCCTCCCATTGAGCCTTGTTCAACAAATGTGTCAAACCTTCAGTACATAAGACAAAAAGAAATGGGGATAAAGGATCTCTCTGCCTTAAGCCTCTTTGCGGAGTGATCATACCAAAAGGCCTATCATTTATCAGGACAGAGTAAGTAACAGTAGAGACACAAATCATAATCCAGTTGACCCATTTAATATGAAAGCCAAGAGCTAGCATCAGACTTCTTAGGTAACTCCATTCAACCCTGTCATATGCTTTTGACATATCGGTCTTCACTGCCATGAATTCATAAGACATTTGAGGATGCACCTTCAGGCTATGAATCAGTTCATGAGCAACAAGTATATTATCTGTGATAAGTCGTTCAGGAACAAAAGCAGATTGGGACTCAGAAACAATCTCTGGGAGAAAAGGTTTCATCCACTTCACCATAACCTTTGAGATGATCTTATAAAGCACAGAGCACAAGCTTATAGGTCTAAGGTTACCCATTTCAGAAGGATGTAGAGTCTTTGGAATCAAACACAGATGGGTATAATTCCACTCAACATGCATACATCCTTCATCAAAGAACTTTTGAACTTCTGATGTTACCTGAGGCCCAACAGTTTGCCAATAATGTTGGAAAAAAAGCGCAGACATACCATCCGCCCTGGGGCTTTTACTGGATTAATCGAAAAAGGGCTTCTTTGATTTCTTGAGCAGTCACCTTGGCGATCAGACTATCATTCATTTCCCCTGAGACTCTTGGTTCCAAACTATCGAACCATTGATCGAACCTAACCGGATTTGACGAAGTGAACAAGTTTTGGAAGTAAGCTGCAGCAACCTCTCCCTTTGCCGCTTCAGAGACTTGGAAGTTCCCATTAACATCCTTCAACTTTTCAATTCTCTTTCTTTGTCTATTCTCCTTGACTGAGGCATGAAAAAACTTTGTGTTTCTATTTCCACATCGAAACCATTTCTTCCTGCTCTTTTGTTTCCAAAAAATCTCTTCGTCTCTGTAGGCTTTAGCAAGATCTTTTTTTAAAGCATGTACCGTTTGCAATCTTGGCCACACCTGAGATTGAACTTTTTCTAAAGCAACTTCAAGCAGTGTGATCATATCATGAGAGTTAAGAGAATTTTTCTTTTTCCAAGAACTTAAAGCTTTCCTGCAATTTCGTAATCTCTCTGCCACTGAGATGTAAGAGTCTGATCTGTTTCTATTTCATGTTGTATGGATAGTAGTTTTTACCTCTTCCTTGAACAAAAACCTTTTGTCAAACCTGAACTGCCCTCTATACGAGTCTTGAGAAGACAACAGCTTAATCAAAACTGGCCTATGATCTGATCCTCGCAAATCCATGAAACCTTGGTTTGAAGCCGGAAACTGTTTTATGAATTCAGTATTACCGAAAGCCCTATCGAGTCTGCATTACACCCAGTGTTCTCCTCTTCTTCCCGCCCACGTGAAACTGTTTCCTTGACTTGGTAACTCTACCATATCACAAACCTTCAGCATGTCATTGAATGGTTTAAACTCATTATCACACCTCCTAGGACCACCATTTTTTTCTCCATTGTGCATTATCTCATTAAAGTCCCCAAACATGCACCATCTCTCCCTTCTTCCTATGCCCAATCTAGATAATCTCTCCCACACATGAGACCTGTTCCTTCTGTCTGGATCTCCATATATACAGGAAACAAAGAAATTGGAAGCTCCAAACTGTACTTGAGCATCCAACATATTCTTATCTACATACTGGAAGTCTACCTTTACACTGCTCTTCCAAAAAAGGGCTAAACCTCCACACTTCCCTATCGGGTCAACTGTATAAACACGGTCATAGCCCAACCAAACTTGTAAATCCACCAAAACGTCTTTCTTGTTCATTGTTTCCATCAAGAACAACATCTCCGGGAAATATTTTTTACGCATCTCCTTGAGACGAGGAATTGCCAAATCATGAGACCGTCCCAATCCTTGACAATTCCAACTAATAATGCTCATTGAGGTGTAGGCAATCCCCCCTTTGGGATCACCTCTTGAGGATTAAGCCTTGATTGTTTTGCAGTGCTTGTACCCTCATCATATGCTTTTCTCTTGAACATAGGACTCCCCAATAAATCTTCTTTCCCTTCTGTAGTTAGCTTCCTGACATTTTTTTGCGGTCTTTTCCTCCTTATCTTTGCTTTAGCAGGAACAATCCCGAATGAACTAGCCAAAAATTGACTATTTCCAGAAACCGTTGGATTATTCTGAACAAACCCGGAAGAACCCACCCCAAAGGAGTTAGTTCCATCAACCGTAGGATTGTTTTGAAAAGGCTGAGATAAAGCAAGAAAGTTATCAGACAAACCAAGGTTTTGCTGATGCTTATGAGGATACAAACCAGGCTCTGAGACTAAGGTCTTTTCATAGCTAACAACCAACCCCTTCCCTTTATTAATATCCATGTGGAAGATTGGTAGAGGCTCTAGCCTTAGAATTGATTTCTGGGCAAACAGATCTTTCTCTACTTCCTTCACCGAGGACTTGACTTTATCCATTCGCAACAGCTTCCCTTCCTCAAAGGATACCCTTAGGTATTGTCTCATGCCTTCCAGCACAATTGGAGCAATTCTTGGTCTTCCTGTTGTAGGATCAACTCCCACCTGGTCTTCCTTAAGCACACCAAACAGGGGATCAGAAGCTTTTAAGATTGGTTCCTTCAGAATTTTCTCCGTAGGGCGACCAGCTCTTTTCGCATCTGATTCATCCTGGATTCTCTTAGTAAAAATAGGGCAGTTCTCCTTCTCATGCGTCATTCTCTGACATTCAAAACACCTTTTTTGGACTCTTTCATACTCAAAATTAATCGAAATAGGCTCGCCTTTTGGTAGATTGATGCGCTTTGATCTTCTGAGAGGTCTGGAGACATCAAACCTGATCTTAACCCGAATGAAATCTTGCAGCTGAGGCTTTTCTACATCAAAAGCAACCTCCATAACTTGACCAATCAACTCCCCCATGGCTGTCAAAGCCTTCTTTGTATAGAAATTGATCGGTAGATTCCACATTTGAATCCACATAGGCGTAAACTGCAGGTAGTTATCTGGTGGATTTTCGTACCACCTATCCACCACAATAGTCCACTCATTAAAAGTATGAACTCCTTTCTCAAGAACTTCCTCTAAATCATGCTCCGAATTAAAGAAAAACTGGAATTTTTCCTTTGATAAGGCTACCCCTCTGACTCTTCCAGTCTTCTGCCATTTGCGAGGCATTTGGCGAATCAACTGATCCATCGGTTGCGAAGCCGGATCAAGAGTCCGACCAACCAAGCTGCAAATGTTTTGCTCACACGAAGAAAACTTTGGTAGATTTGGCATGTCGAACGGCACATCTTCCTCCTCCAGAGACATAGCCATCAAGGCTCTATCCATAGCTGAAGACATGACTTCTCTCAGCGAAAAAACTTTTTAGATCTGAGATCTAGAACTTAAAATTCCCAAACTATTTAAAATTCTTTGACACTTTGAACCACCTTATAGAATAAACGGGTGAAAACTCTTCCTTCAAACTCTTTGCTTCGAAACGAAAATTCAACAGCTAAGAACCACGACAAAAGCTCATTCACTTTGATAAAGTTTAGTGATAAAGTGAAGAAAAGCTCGTAAACAGGATGAAACCAAACAAATGGAGAGTGTTTTACTCCTGTCTTTTCTCTATTCTACCTCCAGTGAAAGACACCAGATCAGAAAGAGGGTCTTAAGCTAAAATAACTCGATTTTGAGAATCAATAGCGAGTCATACAATCATGGCATATATAATACTTGTTTTAATATTTTTGGTCATCAACCTTTTTTAAAAAATTAATAATCTTTTTCCCTAACTAGTATATATAATACACGGTTAACGAATGAGCGAAGCATTACAGCCAAACAGAATAAGTTTAACATGCTTCGAGGAATCAAAAATCAAATAATCAAGAAAGCAAGAAGAACAAGCTATACAATTACGTACATAGAGTAGGTCTGTAGTCGATAAATCGAAAATCAAATATACTAGTTAGGTGATAATACAAAGCAATTTTCTACACCTTCAACACCAATGTTCATAAGAAGCACCATATCATAACCTGATGTAGAAGGGATTTAGTGAATTTATCTTTTATTTCAATATTTATCTATGTCACTTTTCAATTTTTAGAATTTTCAATTTTTATGTTTTGGGTTTCTTCTCCGTATATATAGAGCTTAGGTTATTCGCAAGACACCTTTTTCATTCTAATTAGTAAAAGCAGAGAGTTTTTCTCTAATCTGATGGATTTCCATGAGTTTCAATCCATCAAGTTCACGCTTGCGTTGCCAACTTGATTTCTATCTAGGCATAGTGCTTGCTATTCTTAGTGATTACGACTGCATCATAACCAAATCTATTTGTGAGACACTCTGTAAACACTGGGAACTTATCGTTATAAAAAGTGAGTTTCTCCACTTGTTATTGCAATGCCTTCATGATCTTAGGATGACAATGCCCCTACAACGATATTTAAAAAAACATAAAGTCTCACACTGAAACAAAAAAACAACGAAATGAAGAAGTATGAAACTTTCCGCATCTTGTATCTTTAAGTGAAGCAAGGTGCTTTTGGTATTAGGGAAGCAATGTGTATCTTGTCGACCAAGTAATATGGACTGTAAAGTCCATTAATAAAGTGAAGCCCATGAAAGTGTTTATGATTCTTTGATTATTCAGAATGAATTACATCGATACATATAGCAATGGAGGTTCTACACATTAGGGAAGTCTCCTAAATTAACGAGATTATATACAATCGAATATTGACAAGATAATCTACATATAGAAGTAAATATATCATTCCTAACAGCCCCCCGCAGTCACATCGTCGGATTTGCGAACGGTGAGACTGGATCGAAACTCTTGATGAATAGAAGTGGGGAGTCCCTTTGTGAAGATATCAGCATACTGAAGTGATGTTGGTACATATAGAACACGGACCTCGCCTATGGCCACTTTATCTCGTACGAAGTGAATGTCCAGCTCTATGTGTTTAGTTCTTTGATGTTGAACTGGATTTCTGGAGAGATAGACGGAGCTGACATTGTCACAATAAACGATGGACGCAGATTTGATGGGGCGATGTATCTCAAGCAACAAATTTCGTATCCATGTGAGCTCAGCAACGGTGTTGGCAACGCCTTTGTATTCAGTCTCTGTGCTGGATCGCGACGGTGTCGGTTGACGTTTTGCGGACCAGGAGATGAGTTTGGGACCAAGATAAACGCAATAACCCGAGGTGGACCTTCGAGTATCAGGACAACCGGCCCAGTCGACATCGGAGTAGGCTGTGGGAGTGTCAATCTGCCCTCTAGTCATTTGAATGCCGTAGTCGATGGTGCCTTGCAAGTATCGAATAATGCATTTGAGATATCTTATGAGATATCTGGACGCGTTAATGTTAAATACTGTAGAGCACCTGCAAGACTGTGATAGTACGTTGGATTGTCAATGAGTTCACCATCATATATCGAGAGCTTGGACTGTAGGTCTACCGGTGTTGCCATGGGTTTGCAATCGATCATACCAGCACGATGGATGATGTCTTTCGCATAGACAGATTGACTTAGAAACAGGCCGGTGGCGTTAAAATCTGCTTTCATGCCGAGAAAGTGATGGAGTTTGCCCATGTCGGTCATCGGGAACTCTGTTTTCAACTTGGCAATTATCTTGCAAAGTAGCAAAGAGGAAGAAGCTGTCAAGAGGATATCGTCAACATAAAGAAGTAAGTAAGTAAGCACACTCACGACCACGTTTGAAGATGAAGAGAGAAGTATCCGCCTTGCTCTGCACAAAACCCATCAGCTTGAGAAAAGCCGTGAACCGAGAATTCCAAGCCCGGGACGCCTGTTTTAAGCCGTAAATGGCTTTGTTTAGCTTGCATACATGCGTGGGCTTGCTTTTGTCCACACAACCTGGAGGTTGGTGCATGTAAACCGTTTCTTCAAGGTTGCCTTGCAGGAAGGCGTTTTGGACATCAAGTTGATGAATGGCCATTCAAGAGCAACTCCGACATTGAGAATGGTTCGAATTGTTGTTGGCTTGACGACGGGACTAAATGTTTCATTATAGTCGATGCCCTCTTCTTGTGATTTGCCGTTTGCCACGAGCCATGCCTTGTGCCTATTAAGAACGTCATCTGCATTATATTTATGCTTAAAGAGCCACATAGAACGCACAATGTTAACATTATGTGGTCTCGGTACAAGATCCCAAGTCTTAGTCTTAATCATAGCACCATGTTCATCCGTCATTGCCGGGTTCCAGTTGGGATCAGAGAGAGCTTGCAAGTGACTTTTAGGAAAAGGGGATTTGGTTTTGGTAATGAGTGAAAGAACCTGTTTTGGTTTAGAGATACCGGACCTAGTGGTCATAGTGTGACGCGATGGAGCAGCGACAGTGGGAGGTGGAGCAGCTACAGGGGGAAGGGCCGGGGTGTGTGTTGGAGGTGGTGTGGGGAAGGGAGCTTGTAGAATGGGCTGAAAATGAGGAGAAGTATCATCACTGGTGTCAAGAAAAGTGTATGGGACGGATGGGGTGAGAGGTTCCGCGGCGGGAAATTTGGTTTCATCAAAGATGACATGACGAGAGATTATGATCTTTCTCGTTTTGAGGTCCATACACCTATACCCGCAGTGTTAAGAGGGGTACCCAAGAAAGAGACATGGTGTTGACCTAGCTGAAAGTTTGGTGAGATGAGAGTGATTGATATTAGGAAAACACAAACACCCGAAAACCCTTAAGTGATCATATTTTGGTTGTTTTTGAAATAGTAGTTGAAAGGGAATTTGATTTTGGACAGCTTTCGACGGAGTGATGTTTAGGATGTGGACAGCAGTATGTAAAACTACCATGAGCTAACCTGAAACCTCAGCAAAAAAAAGGAGCAAGTCTCAATAAACCAAAGGAACAAACAGAGAAACAAAAGCATAAATAGATTAGGAGCACTGCTTTTGGTCTCTTTAACGAGCGGCTTGAGGTAGACATCATCATACTTAGGAGCAGTATAAAAAAACATTCATTTGACAGGTTTTTGTTTTGTTCTTTTGTAGTAACTTAGTCTAATAACAAAACTCCACCTTAAAGAACATACACACAAAAAGAAAAGAAAAACACCATTAGAACTCGGCATTTCAGCAAACACTTAGTCGACATTATGTGTGTGTGTGTGAGAGAGAGAGAGAGAGAGAGAGAGAGAGAGAGAGAAAGAAAAAGTAATTAGCTGGAGAGAAGAACTATGAAGCAGAGATATATACCCCATTGTGGTATGCCAGAAATGATCAAGAGATAAAAATCATGTTTGCAAGTGGACTTAACAGTAAAACATATCAAATTAACACACTTGAATCATATTCAGATCTTAAGTTGCATTAGATAAAAAAATAAAACAGAAGCAATCACCTTTATTTCAGCGTCAAGCTCCTCCTTCTCAAATCCAGTTGAGATGGGCATTACATCCTCCACCTTCTTCGCAGGAGTCTCTACTGCTAAATACAATAAAAAAAACCGTAATAAACAATCATTCACCCTGAATGGAGTAGAGAAACTACAAAATTACAGCAAATTAGTAGACAAAGTCCAATCTAAGAGTTTAACAGCAACACAAATATACTCAACAACACAACTAATTCTTCAAAAAATCTCCCTGGTTTAACAAAAATCAAACCAAAAAAAAAAAAGACGGCTTCATAATTCATATTTGGAGGCTTACCCGACTTACTCATGGTTGTCGAACAAAGGCTTACTTCTTGAATCGATTTCAATCAATTTCTCCTAAAGATAAAACCCAAAAATTAGAAACAAACAAAAGGAATCAAACAGAGCAAAGGAGAGAATAATGCCAAAGGATAAGCAAACCTCTCTTCGGACTTAAACAATAAGATCCGGAGAGAAAACGTCATTTTCTTATGGAATCTCTGTGGGCTTGACGAAATTAGGGTTTGTAATAGTAAGTGTACTCGGTTAGTATGAGCAGCAACAATAGCCATGAGGGAAGAAGAAAAATTGAGAGACCAAGGGAAACAATGGATAAGAAGATCGGAGACGGCTCTTTAGTCTCCAAACGATTTTTGCTACGAATTTGCTACATTTAGTGTTGTGTGTCACAGTTCTAGAATATTTTGTTATGCATTTTTATAAATTTATAAATCTATAATATATAAATTTGCGTCACTTATAAAAAAACGATGTTAAATTTGAGTCAGTTATAAATAAGCGATGCTAAAATGTTTAAATTTTGAATCACTTATATATAAACGATGCTAATATAAACTATACACGTTTTGCATCATTCAGTAAGAAACATTGCTATTTATTTTTCTAAATTGCAGGAGTCCTGCATCAAATTGATCACAAACATGGCGAACACGCAATTCAAAAGAGAGGCTGAAATTTGAATACCTTATGCCATCTCCTCTAGAGGTAATCCCTTCTAAGTCAGCTTTCTGCTTTGATGCATCAAGGTCCATGATCTAAACAAGGAACATATCTGTGAGAGAAAAGAACTTCAAATCTAGTAACTTTCTACTAAGGACATAACCTACAACTTACCATTACTCAGAACAATTGGTATTAAATTCAGATTATCTTCACATCGTCCAAAGGTTAACAAAAACCAATCACTTAACACCAATGTAATGATATCGCACTATAGATCATGGGTAAGTACATGAGTGGCAGTTGTGTCAACCACAAGCTTCTTCAATTCTTTGTCTAGACCGAGCCACTGTTTCAATCAATAGATACAAGAAAATCAATGATCAAGGTTAGAAGTGAAAGCACTACGTTCAGCAATGTGAGCCAATGAAATTTAAAAGGTGAGATTAGACTAACAACCCCACATACTTCATTGTCTAAGCAATTAATCGAGACACAGCACCCAAAGAAACAACAAAATCAATTGGGAATGTAAAGTCGATGAGCAAGGATCAATTACAACGAAATTGAAGCTAAATCGAGGGAGGAAAATCTACTGGAGATTCTGAAATTGATGAACGATGACACCCACAAGTTTCTAAAGATTTTTTTTTTTTTTTGAACAAAGCTTTCTAAAAAAATCTAAAACATCTAATTTAAGATCAATGCTTAGTAAAATTAAACTTTCTGCATTATTAGCAAAACTTACAAGAAACTTGCTAGATACATTGATGAAAATGGTCTAATATCACAAAAATAATTAGTAACTAATTACTACAATTAAACTACAATTCACAATAGTGGGTATATTTATTACAACAATGTTGTTACTTATGCATAGCTAATTACCATAATAATAATTAGTAAATAATAACTACGAAATTAGTTACAATGGTAAATAGTGAATATATTTGTTACAGAAATATAGTTACGTATCAGTAGCAATTTACCACAAATTTTATTGGTATCTAAAGTTGTAACTAATTCTTACAAATAACTACAATTTTGCTACTATTTTTTTTATTTTTATTTTTGTCACTAATTAGTAACAAATTGTCACAAAAATTTGTTACAAACTATATGTGTGACAAATTGCGAAGCTATATCTTCCAATATTTGTAGTGAATATCTCAAACATTTTGATTCAGAAATGCAATTTATTATCTTATTTTGTTAATCATATAACTAAATACGTTATAAACATGGACTCATCAATGATTAGTATTATTACAGAGGATCCAAAGTATGTACAGTAGAGATTGATAGTATGTTCTTGAGTGAAGAAATTATAAAGTGAGAGATTCTGATTTAATCAATGGGAGTATTAAATTAAAGGCTGTTATTGGAGAAGTGATTTCTAAATCCATATAAAATTGTAAATTCTATAAATCAAAACACATAGATTTTGAAATAACATGTTTTATTCTTGGATTTGAATCCTTCTATTTTACACTTTCAAATCCATTCAAAACATAATGTGGATTTTGAAATCCAAAAACAAATCATTAAATGAATAACATAGGATTTTAACAAGTATTTGTAAATCATAGAACCAATAACACTTCATTTTGATAAGTATTTTAAAATCAATGATTGAATAACACATGATTTTTTTCTGGATTTCCAAATCCATTAAAATCATAGAACCAATAACCCCCTCTAAGAAACAACCCCAGTTCCACATAAAACACAAGAAAAATGTTAATACCACTATCTATCGCTTATAGTAACAAATTTTATAGAAATAATCCTACAAAATTAGGTGGATAAATTTCCAACTGACTGCTTTATGTCGTATAGATTGGAAGTCGTATATATGGTTGTTTGATTAAAATGCTAGAGATGAAGGTGTGTGACACTACAAGAAAATAACCGATTTGCGATGGAAGAATTCATCGCAATTCCCTCGCAAAACGACAATCGCAAGAGATTTCGAGACACTTGTGTGTCTCGCAAATCGCATCTCGCAAATTTCAAATATCGCAACTCCCTCGCAAAATTTGCGAGGAACATTTTCCCTCGCAAATGTTTGTGAGGAACTTTGTTTCACGCAAATATCTCGCAATTCGTGAGGACATATTTCCTCGCAAATCCCTAGCAATTTGCGAGAGACCTTCTCTATCGCAAGTCTGAGGCAATTTGCGAGAAACGACATCCATCGCAAATACGTTACAACATGCAACACCTCAAATTTTAAAACAAAATTTTGTTTTGCTTATTCTTGATTAAATTCGGATTAAATTGAAATTAATCCAGAATTACGAATACAATTAAAATTGAGGTGAACTTAAATAAAATTAGGAATAGAATTAAAATTTAAACTGTAAAATGAAAACTAAAATTGTCTTAAAATTTACAAACATAATGTGTTTGTTTTAAAAAGATACAAACATAAAGATTTAGAGAGAGAAGATTCAAATTGTCTTAAAAAGATTGCGAGAGAGAGTTGATGTTTCTGGTTCCAGTTCCGCTACCGTTGTTGGTTTCATCGGTGTTGCCCTCTTCTCCGGCCATTGGGTTGACTTCTGGTGGTGGGTTGTTCATTGTCGGGGTTGAAGCATTTTCTGGTGGGTTGCTCATTGTCGGGTTTCGAAACTGTGCATCAAACTCAGGATCTTTTGCAGCGAGATAGTCGAGGTAAGCATCATAGCAATGCATCCTTTGTGCACTCTCTTGGATTTGACTCGCTTGTGTCTGGATTTGAGTCGCTTGAGTCTGTATACACTCCTCATCTTGTGCTAGTTTCTGAGCCAAAATGACCGGATCATTAGACGGAAACAAAGGCGATGGACAGCCACTGGAAGATGACGCTTCAAATTGCATAGAACCAACCCCGAAAATCTTGTTTTTTTTTCTTAGGAGCAACCTAAGAACAAAAAAATGAACTTGTAAGTTACTCTCTACATTACTATACGGTTGCATCCACATTACTCTCTATATTACTATACGATTGCATCCATATAACTATCATACGATTGGCAACCCCACATTACTCTCTACATTACTATACGATTGCATCCATATACATATAAAGTGTATAAAACTTACCAATGTGTAAATTTTGTTTTTGATATGAATGGACACCCCAGCAGAAGAACTCTCTCCATTATCCCCCGTACAAAGCTCAGATTCCAACTCTTGAATCTTGGAGGACACCTCATTGAACAGAGACTAGGACTTTCCATCTGTAAATGAGCCATCAGGCTTTCTATGAGTGTCCTCTAAGATGCGTAGAAAGTCAGGAGTTAACTCACCGATTAGCTCAGACTGAAAAAGAGAAAAAGAGAATTGATTAGTCAAATAATAACTAATCATAAGGTAAAAGAAGGCCTAAGTTTAAATAACTACACTTACATGTTTCCGAGCAAGAGCTTTAAAAGAAGTTTGACCTGAGCGGTGCTTATATATTCCGGTGCCATCTGGGTCATGCAACCAAAGAGACAAGGGTTCATTTCCACATCCATTCTGAACCTGTATAAACGAATAAGATATTTAGACCATAAGTTTATTTAAATCAAAAATTATAACACATATAGTTTAAATTTATTTCATATATATACTTACATAGTATTTTAACCAATTAGCGAAATCCCGCTCTTTGTAAGCCTCATAGTCAGGTTCTTCTAAATTAGGATATGCTTCAAGAATCTGCATTTCAAAAAGTCTAAAAAAAATAGAAATTTGTTAGTTCGTTATCTTATAAAATAAAATTAATTTTAGCTTTTAGAAAAGAATACCTCTCAAAAGGTTGAACATAATCTAGATTCCTCAAGATGTAATTGTGAGCTGCTCGACAATAGCTATGATCTTCCCACCATACTTCCTTTAACTTTCCAGCAAGTCTTCCTATCTGAGCAAAGATATCTGGAACATCAGGAACATTATATGTAGGTGCAACGCCTCCGTCATCATATTGTCGAGTAGGTGTTTTTTTGGTTCTCACGGGGGCTAAAGTAGTATGATGTAAAGTGAGACGTTTCCTCTGTTAGACTCCCGGCGACTATCGACCCCTCAACTCTGGCAAGATTTTTGGCCTTTCCTTTAAGAGCTTTCATAAACTGCTCAAAAGGATACATCCAGCGAAATTGCACTAGCCCACCAAAATCAGCTTCATGTAGTAGATGGATTGGATGATGTTCCATCACGTCAAAAAAAGCAGGGGGAAAGATTTTCTCCAAGTTACAAATTAACACTAGAATATTTTCTCGTAACTGCTCTATGCCATCACTGGTCAATGTTCTAGTGCATAAGTTCCGGAAAAAAACTCTAATACCTACGAACCAAAGTATAAAAAATTCATGGGTAAATTAATTAAATAAATGTATATATCAATACATAAATATATATATATATATATCATTATATACTTATATACCTGCAATAGCTTCATGAACATGTATTGGCAAGAGCTTAAGAAATACAAATGGTAGTAGGCGTTGCATGAAGACATGACAATCATGGCTCTTCATACCTGAAAATTTTTGGCCTTGCTCCACACATCTTGAAAATTTTGAGACAAACCCATCTAGAAACTTCACTTCAGATTTAACCCACTCTAACAACACCTTCTTAGCCTCTGCTGACAATCGAAATTGGGGTACTGGTAATTTCCCGTCTCTTGTAAGATGTAAATCGATCCGTGCGCATATTGCCGCCAAATCCAACCTAGATCTCCTGCTATCATTTGTTTTACCCTGCACATTCAAAAGAGTAACGATGAAATTATCGAAAAAGTTTTTCCTGATGTGCATCACGTCAAGGTTGTGCCGCAATAGAAGATCTTTCCATTATGGAAGCTCCCCAAAAATACTCTGCTTGTGCCAATTGTGAGCGCTTCCATATCCATCTGGCATGTTTGCTGGTGTGTGATAGTTACCCCCCACGTTTACATGTTTCTAAAGCGCCATAGTAATCAATCTGCTCAAACAAATCATTTCCAGAGACATAAGTTGGTGGAGGAACACACACAACTTTATTCTTTCTAAACAACTTCTTGTTCTCTCGGTACGGATGATGCAAGGGAAGAAACCGACGATGACAATCAAACCAACAAGGTTTTCGCCCATACTTTAACTGAAATGCCTCGGTACGATCCATACAATAAGGACATGATAAACTTTCGTGTGTTGTCCACCTAGATAACATTCCGTACGCAGGGAAGTCACTTATCGTCCACATTAGTGCTGCCCGCATATTGAAATTCTGTTTTCGCGACGAATCGAACGTCTGAACACCTTCATACCACAGATGCTTCAGCTCATGAATCAGAGGTTGCAAGAAGATATCTAGAGCTCGCTTCGGATGCTTTGGACCTGGTACCAAAATACTCAAGAACAGAATTTCGCTTTGCAAACACATATCTGGAGAACGATTGTATGGCGTCAATATAACAGGCCATAAAGAATACTGCCTCCCTGACATACCAAATGGACTAAAACCATTTGTACACAACCCAAGATAAATATTCCTACACTCTTGAGCAAAGTCAGGATATACCGATTGAAAATGTTTCCATGCGTTTGCATCAGATGGGTGTGTAATTTCTCCTTCTTCAGTAGAATGTTCTGCATGCCATCTCATTGCCGCTGCAGTCCATTTTGATTAGTATAGGCGTTTCGATCTATCAGCAACAGGTAAGTACCACATACGTTTATATGGCACTCACGTCCTTCCTTGAGTAGGCTGATATCTCGGCTTCCCGCAAAACCGACATTCCTGCAACTTAGCATCATCTTTCCAAAAAATCATGCAATAGTCAACGAACACATCAATCATTTCAGATGGTAATCCAAGACTCGCAACCAACTTCTGTATTTCATAGTAGCTCTCAGCCGACACATTATCAGCTGGCAAATACTCTTTAATGAGTTCAGCTCAAGAATCAATGCCATTCTCACTTAAGTTATTATCAGCTTTAATTGTCATCATCCTAGATGTCAATGATAACTTAGAATGCCCTTCTCTACATCCATCGTAGATAGGTTGATTTGCAGCATCTAGCATAGCATAAAAACGTTGTGCATCTACATTGGGTTCTTCCGTATTATTCTCAGGAAATGCAGCAATAGTTTCATGAAATGCATCATTAACCATATCATGAAATCTATTTTCCTCATTATACCCATAAAACCCAAATTTATTAGATTCTTGATGCCCATAATTACTAGGTTGATCAACAGCATAATTCATACTACTACTTCCAACATTACTGCTACAACCCTCTCCATGACGAAACCATACATAGTAATTTGGCATAAATCCTCTATTATAAAGATGCTTCTTCACTAGATTCAATTCCAAATAATTATCGTTGAAGCACTTAGGACATGGACAAAATATGGTACCGTTTTGACGAGCAAATTCTTGGTTTGTCGCCTGATACATGAAAGCGCGCAACCCATCACAAAACGCTTTCGTCACATCATCGGGCTCCGGATCTCTGTGATTGTACATCCACCGTTGCAATGTGTATATCTCATGATGCTCGCCTCCAAACATTATTATGGAATTTAAAAGTTTTAGGCTTTTTTTTTGTAGCTTTTTTTCTTTCTCAAGATTTTTTTTGGTAGTAAGTGTTTTTGTTGCAAGTGTTTTGTGTTGTGGTTTCCATGAATCGTGAACTTGCTATTTATAGGCTTTCTAAAAATAAGTGCTATGGATTTACGAGGGAACTTTGCAAGGGATTTGCGAGAGACATTTAATATTTTATTTTTTGCAAGGGATTTGCGAGGCTGTTACTGTTTTGCCGACAAAACAGTTACACTAGGGGAAAATGTGGCTGCTGACATCTTTGTCCCTTGCACCTCTCTCGCAAAATTACTACGGATAAAGTCATCGCTAATCTGTCGCAATTTGTGAGGGTGTTGCGAGTTGTTTGCGAGGAAACTTCGCGGAGTCGCAAGTCTGTATTAAATCCCTCGCAAATTTATGAGGGACTGTGACGTTGCAAACTTTTCGAGGGAATTGCAAGTTCCCTCGTCTTCCTAGCAAAGTAGTCGCAATTCCGTCGTAATTTTGCGAGGGCTTTCTGCCGTCGCAGAGTTCCGTCGCAAATCAACTGTTTTCTTGTAGTGTGATCTTCCTCAAGGTAGTTCATTGCAAGTTGATCATCTTTGTTTTATTTTCCATCTGAAAGCATAGATTTAATTTAGCTAGCATTGATGATTTGTCAAGCGATGTCTATAAAATAATATAAAATAAAAATTATGAAAAACAAAAAATTATATTGACATAGTACTAAATAAAATGTATACACATTCATGTAGATATGTGATTAAAATAAACAGACTCTCAAACATTAAAAAATAAAAATTACCAACTAAGAACAAAGATTATCTTGTGAAAATATACCTTTGTGAATGCTTGTGATTTGCTACGCTTGACAGTTAATGCATCGAAGGACCCTGAATTTGCTACGCTTGACAGCATTTCCATGTATGATATGTCTGTATTTTGTCTCTTTTTAGCATATATTTATCATCCATTAAGCTAGGATAAATAGTTGTTTTGCATCAATTTCTAGCCTCTTTTGTACACTTTGCATATTTAGATAGTTCTTGCATCATCTTTGCATACATCGTACATTTCGGAGTATATCAGGTGTCTAGGAGACGTCGGAATCGCATCGTTCGAGTCGATGTCGTTTGAGTCACACCACTCGAGCCGTTCGAGTCGACGTCGTTCGAGTCACACCACTCGTGCCGTTCGAGTCGATTTCACTCGAGCCACCCGCTCGAGCCAACGCCATCACCGTTCGAGTCGACTTCACTCGAGCCACCTAGGTCGAGCCACGATGACATTGCATTTCATTCAACGCGCACGGACTTGATCGCACATGTCATGAAGAAAGACGTTTGGTTTCACACGCTTCAGGAGATTCCCGAACCGACGCTTTATCTTGTCGTTTTAATTTTTAGGGATTCACATGTTTTTACTATATATACATTTGTTAAGTATTGGTTTGGGACATCTTATCTTTTATCTCGTTTTTTTCTAAGGTTTACCTAGCCACCAAAAAACATACTCCGATCTTGTAATCCAGATAGCTTTGATTTTATTGAGTTTTTGCATTGGATTTCTTCTACAAAGTTGTTCTTCTCATTTCTATCTATCTACTATGCTTTGTTCAATGTTTACTAAATTTGTATCTTTGGTGATGATTTCCGGATCTGAGTAGTGTTAAAGTTCTTGGGGATGGGATAAACTAGGTGGAGGATCTTAGGATGTAGGGTGTTTAAGCTTTGATCTGTAAGATTCCCTTCTGGACTAGTGTTAGAATTACTAGTTTCTCTCTGATCAATTGGAACTAGGTTCGAGACATTTCCACACCCAAAAGGTGTTTGATGAAATGTCTAACCAACTAGTGCCAGAGACTTACGTTCCTAGCCCAAGAGATTAATTTTCTAGGATGTTTGTTGACGTGAATGAACTTGTTTGTCATGCCTGCTCGACCATGTTTCTCTGGCGAGAGCTAGGTATGGAAGTGGTTGAGTCTGAGTAGCTTTTGCCAAGAGATTGAATTAGTTAAGTTGTGATGCTCATTGTTTAGGGATAGTTTGCTTGTGGTATGTTAAACACTCTGTAGACTAGGATACTCCACCGACATCAATTACTCCCATCCTTAGGACTTTCATCTCTTTGATTGATATTACATTCCTGAGGCTGTTTCGTTTGTTCATGCTTAGAATCATTTTCGGTTTCACTTATTCTTGTTCGCTTCTTGTCATACATTTTCGTTTTAGCTCTGTGACTCATTTCTGTTTATCATTCTAGGATTGTTAGACAAACACTCTTTCGAATTGGCTTAACTTGTGATTGCTTGATTGCATCTTGATTGCTAGCAACATCCCACTTGGATTGACACCTTCTGTACTACAACTGCATTAGGTTAATTGAACCTGTTAGGACACACAAAAAACCTAGTATCACTTGCACCTTCCATGAAGTCTTGAAAGGCTTGATGTCTCAGAAGAAAGCGTAGGAAGCAGCCATTGCGACCTTCCATGAATTCTTGAAAGGCTTGATGTCTCAGAGGAAAGCGTAGGAAGCAGCCATTGCAAGGTTTGTGTGTCTGAAACTTTGTTTTCGAGAAGTGCTGAAGGGGAGATGATTTTGCTTATGCGTTTGATGAGAGTATTTATAGGTGAATGATAGAAAAAACACAAAATCTTTGATACGTTAAGAGAAAGGTTTATTCGCTTTTTTAGGTTTGATTTAAGGGAAGTTTAGATTATTAGATACTAACATTTAGGGATTTTTTGATATTACAATGTACTAATTTTTGAAAGATTAATTGAGCGAATCTTGTTAGTTTGGGCAATGATGATGGAAATTGCATTTATTAGATGGATGTGATAGAGTCACCATAATTGTGGTCATTAGGTGATGAATATCTTTACGAATACAGAAACAGTTTTTAAGATATAGTTATTCTTAATGGGCTGTTTTGTTTACGTTTGGAATTTTAATATGTTTGCAGGCGTGATTGTTGTGGGTTTCGTAGAGGATTTTATATTACCGCCCAGTGATAACATCATTATTTTACTCATATTAGCTATAGTTTTCATATGCATTTAGGAAGAGTTTGATGAGATTTCTACTATAAAAGGTCTATTATCAAGTATTTCAGGTTTCAAGAAGGTTTTATAGGTTTTATAGCAATTTGGACCAAGACAAGGAAAACACGTTTTAGGAAAGATTCAGAGCTTTACAGTACGGGCAACTTTTGAAGAGCTTCCAGATATCAAAATATATCATTCTTCGTGTCTATAGAAAGCTGGAAGAGTCATATTTCTCCTCGAAGTAAAATCAAGTCAATCTATTCATTTATCCAGAAGTTATGCCCGATTTACCGAGACGTATTACAAACCAACGTGAAGGGAACCAACCAGCCGATGGGCTTCTATTCAAAGCCTGACTAGCGAGCATCACTGCAGCCCAGTCCAAGCCTCCTTCACGGTCTAGAAGTCTCTTTCGCCGCCCCTTGTCCTGCACTTAAGAAGAAAGGACGTTTTTGCCCTTACAAAACCCTAACCCTAAACAAAACCCTATATATACTCTTAAGACCTAGGGTTTTGAGAGTGCATCTTCTACAGCCTTTGGAGCCGCCCTAACCACGACCACAGAAGCTCTCTCTCTCGCTCGCCGTTCCATTGAAGCTTGAAGATCTGCCATCAATCTCTCTTTCTACTCTTTCTATTTCTTTCATACTTACTTTGCTTTTGGGACAAGTTACTTTTGTGACAAATAGAAAAGTTTCCTTTGAACCCCTTTTTGTTTATTGATTCACTTTTTATGCTATACTTTATAATACCAATGTCGTTTCTTTGCATCATGAGCGAGTAGTTTTATTTGTTGGGTTTTATGGGGTGATTCAAGGGGAATTCATGGTTCGCTTCAATTAGGTTGTTAGATCTTATTTTCGGTTTATATTAGAGTTCTTTTGGGACATCTTTATCTTAATGCATGTGCTTCGATTGATCACCAAGTGCTGATCTAGAGAACGGGAGCGCTAACCGCGTTATCCTACTTCTCTGAACTACTGTTATACCGAAACCTCGCGTCGTAACCTGCGTAAGTTGAGTTGGGGAGTTTGGTGAATGTATCGAACTTGTTTAACTAGCTGGTTGACATGCGTCGTTGCCTGCGAAAGTTGAGTAACGGAGTATGAAGACTTTAGACTTTCATTCTATGAAAATAGCTTGTTAGTTCATTAGTGTTTCGTAGTTGAGAACCTAGACCGAAAATTAGTATTTACTTGTTAGATCTTACACTTAATATTGCTTAGAACCATGAAAACCCTAAGATGACTCCCAAAACGCCCAACGCCTTAGTCTTATAGTTTTAAACCGTTTTTATTTATTTGCAATAGTTATTAGGAAAATCAAAACCCCAATCTCTTATTTAGTCTTAGCCATAGTTCTTTCTCTTTTAATTCAATATGTATTAGCTATTAATCTCTGTGGGATCGATCCTAAAATACTACACTGATTAACTGTGCACTTTCAGTCGTTGTGTTGTCTTTTCAGATAAAAGATTTGGAGTGAAATTCTACACACATCACCCAGCCCAATAACAACAAAGTCGGGTTTCATATAAAAAGACGCGGATCCTTCCTAAACGGGTTGGGTAATGTTGTTAAGTTATGGGGAGACGAATTTGCCCTTTTTAATATTGAAAAACGTTTTAGTTTTGCTGGAATTGAGTGGCAATTTGAGTGAATATAAAGAGTATTTCGGACATCTACCCAAATGTACTCCTCTTTTAATTATAAGAAGATATGTATGCCTTAATCTTATGAAACACATCTCAATAAACAATTCTATTTCTATAATATTTGACATTTGGAACTATTATTTTACATGAATAACTGCGGAAGAACCTGCAAGAAAATCAATGTATCTCTTTCTTTCAGAGTCCCATATAGTTGAGACATTTGCACGAGAAAACACAACTGGAACAGGATGGTAACTGCATTTCAGACAAATATATTTCGGAAGAGGTTTATTCCCATAAATTGAGCTATGATCCGTAGCAGTATAAGGTATACTCAATCCATCATCAGAAGGAAGTCCAGCCAAAGTATGAGCAGCCATTACAGCACATTCAAGAATCTACACAAAAAAATAGATTTCTTATAAACTTCAAATCTCGACACTGAAAATAATTGCTTTTCTCTTTATAACAAAAATCCATTGATGTTATGAATTGGAAGTTACCTCAGGACGATCAGAAAAAGAAGCATAAGCTTAGAGACCAAGCGACGTACCCAAATGGTTCATATTGTATAAGATAAGCAAATCATTATAAAAATAAGATAACCAAAATGTCAGAAGACAGACACACATAGAGAGAGAGGGAGAGAAGAGAGAGATCCACTAACCTGGAATTCAACAAATTGATCTTTAACAAAATGCAGCACAAGACTTGACTTTCCAGTTACGGTGCACGGAATTGCCGGTGAAGCTCCGATTCTCGCTCCAGAATCAGAAACGGAAACGGAAGCGGCTGGAATTGCAAAGGAAGCGTTTTAAATAATTTCTTTAAATTATTTCTAGGGCCATATCATATTGGGTCAGCGAGGCCCATTTGCTTTTTTCTTTAACCAATTATTTTCTTTTTTTTGTTTACGTCAGTTCAATCTTGTTTTTTTTTTTCATCAAAGGTACAATTATTTTTAGACACCTAACTTATATTTTTCATACAAAATATAACTGTCAAACTTATTTTTGTAAGTCATAAGACCTTTTGCTATTATAATTGTAATTCCAATCATGTACACAGTAATTGAAATACACAAAATTATATATTTCAGAGTATGTATCCTCAATATTAACCACATATATATTTTATATATTTATATTATACGCTTTCAAAACGTACCGGATTCCAATATTTTTCAGCTTCCGCGTTTCCAAACATACCCGCTTCTGATTCCATGCAACTTAGTTTTCTAGCCCCACGTCTCCAAGTAATACCTGAAGCACTTAAACCAAGTTAATCACCTAAACAACACACAAGAAAAAGAAAAGAACGAAAAAGACTTGTCTTCCGCTATAGGTGATAACAAAGAGACCTTAAGTATCCATAAGTATCTCATTCCACGCGAGTGTTTTAATATCCAAATGGTTTATATTGCCTGAGATAAGCAAATCATTATAAAAGTATCTAAACGCAATCATCCATATAAAAAGTTTAGGGAATTTTAACTAGCATCAGTCATGGGATATCGATGTTTTGTCCATGGCTGCTTTTTACCTCTTTACCGCAGATCTGGCCGATGAAAAAATCACATCCACGGTCAAATATATTGATGTTTTACCCCATGACTGCCAAAATCGAACAGTTTTCAATTAATAGAGCTGACAAAATTGAATCCAGACGAATAAAGAGATTGAGAAAAGTATCGAATGAGGTTACAATCTCTCTTACTGTTGTAAAGGGGTTTGTGAGTTAAAAACCACCGCGTCTCTCGTCCATGGCTGCTCCCTATTTCTTTGTTTCTTCGCCAAATTCCTTTGTCCATCTAGGTAAAAACACTGATCTGTATTATTATTTTTTAAATTTAACAGACTAGTAATTTTAATTAATATGTCAACACTGGAAAAAAACACATCTTGATTTTATTGTATTGATTTGTCTAGTTTTTCCGTAATTATATATAATTTGATATCATTATATTACATCATTTGATGCTAAAACAATTTGCACCGAACGTCTATATAGCTTTTAATGTTGGTTTTCGATAGATAACTTCTCAAGTTGTCATTTGTTTATCGAGCGGAGTATGAATGTTGTCATGCTGATACGTTTTAAAAAAATGTATTTGCAATTTCTGCATGTATCTACCTAATTTGTATTGTTTTTCTTTGTGTTATTTTTGATGAATTTAAATGTATTTGCAATTTTTGCACGTAGCCAAACAGAATAAGTTAAACATGTATTTGAGGAATCAAAAATCAAATAATCAAAAAAGCAAGATGAACAAGCTATACAATTAAAGAAAAAAGGTAAAGTCAAGAAGTAAAAAATCAGATAATCAACAAAACAAGAAGCATGCGAGTTTATGCAATCAATTAAGCAAAAGAGCTAAGAGACATGGAAGAATTGAAGTGTATGCTTAAGAAAAGAAGAAGCATGCAATCACAGAAAGCAGTTAGAATCAAAAGGAGCAAGAAATATGGACTAAATGAAAAAAAATGTATATATATACATATATATGGACTAAATGACTTCTACGTACGTACATTTTGCATATGTCAACAATAAAAGAAGCATGCAAGTAGAAAACAAGTCGCAAGCACAATAAGCATAAGAGGCAGAGGGGAAAGGAAATAAGAAAGAAATGAATAGATGCATGTATGTATGTGTGTGTCGTGTATGTTAAGCTTTGTGTGTATCAAGTTTTGAGTGTGTGTCAAGTTTTGTGAGTTTTAGGTGCTGTTTGTTTCGTGATCTAGACGCAATATCTGGATTTAGTATATGAACGCATCATTCAAATACTGTTCATTTGTGTTTTTGGTTTAATTCATCTAGAAATTGTATCTGGAACCAACTATGTTTGTTTTGTAATCTGATATAGATATCTGAATACAATATATGAAAATGATCAAAATACCTTTCATTTTGTGGTTTAGTAGTTTTAGTAGTGATTTTGGTTATGTTTTTAGTTAAATAATTTTCATATTAAATTTAAATAAACATCTAATAAATATTTAAAAATGAAATCATCTTTTATAATTTAAAAATACACTTAGAAAAATATTTTGGTTATATCAATTACCATTAAGCATGTAATTTTGAAACCATAACCTTGAAACAAACAAATCAAAAGTAACCAAATTTGAGAAATGTAATTTTATTGGACATCAATTGACATCCATAACCAAATTTGAGAAATGTAATTTTATTGGACATCAATGAACATCCATAATCTAAATTTGTTATATATCAATGAACATCCATAACCGTGAAAGAAACAAATCAAAAGTGACTGTGGGCGTAAGAGTTGGGGTAGAATACAACCATTCACTCCAAGCAAAGATGATGAGGAAAACCAGAACTCATCATAAGAGAAAAAGAGAATCCTTTATGGCTATCTTGCGACCGTATGATCCTCCTCCTTTAGACAAGAGTGCCATGGTTCCCCTGCAACAATCAGAACTCATCATAAGCCATCATAAGATGCCAAAAACTACAACATCCAGAGAAACATTAAAATCAAGCCACCATAATCATTAATATATCATCGTCGTCATCATCACTATACTAAAGCCAAATACAAATGCAGCTGAATCTCCAATTACTTGTAACCAAACAAGGCCAATACTAAAAGTTCATCAATCAAATGACCGAGAGACTTGACCAAACAAAGTTCTGCAATTTCTAATGACCGAGATATTTGACCAAACAAAGCCGCAAAAACCATCAACGAGAGACTTGACCAAACAAGAATCTGAAAAAGTCAATTGTGTTGCCTACATACCATAGTCTTTTGTGAAGCTGTGATGATGCTAATACGGAAGTTGACGTCCTCTTCCTATCTTTTCAGTTATATCATCACGTAGAGTCTCCATTGCTCTATCACCAGTTGGAATGTAAGGAGTATGTTCAATGTTACCTTCTTCTTCATTTTCTACAGCTTGGTCACCATGATTCTCATAATCATTTTACCACCTCCCAATAAGCAAAATCACAGTTTTTATAGTGTGAATCTCGAATAAATCCACAGAGAAACCACAAAGATATTGAACAGATGCATTCACAAAACCAACATAAAACGTAAAGTCACAAAACCAACATAAAACGTAAATTCACAAAACCACAAACGTAAACGTAACCACAAACGTAAAGTCACAAAACCAACATAAAAACATGACAGAGAGATCCATTCAAATCAAAAACTAAAAACTCATTAATTCATATGAGCATCCAAAGCATCTAAAAGCTCACTAAAAGCTCACTTATTTCCCCAAATCTCAACTAAAATTAGGAATATACAAGTTGGAATCCATCACTAACAAAGAGAAGAACAACTAAAAGAGATCGTTGAAAGGATGAAGGATTCAAAAAGTCTTACCTCTGAAATTCAAAGAAGCAAGCAACGAGACGATGAGCGATTCAGTGGGAGCAGCTCAATGAAAGATGTTTCGTTCTTCTTCCGAGACGAGACGTAGAAGGAGGAGAGAAAGCCCAATTCGTTATAGGTGCTATGGAGAAGGAGAAGAGGAGAGGAGTGTGGGGAATCGTCGGAGATCCATCGGAGCTTCTCCAATGGTGGCTGAAGAATTGGGGATTTTAGGGTTATTCTATATTAGAGTTTTAGAGATATATTTGTAATTGTTTGATAAAGATAAGAGTAAATTAGACTTTTAAAATGTTAGGATGAGTTTACTGTAGTTAAACTCTCATTTTAAACTCATCCAGAAATTCAAATTCTTTTGGATGAGATTTTAAAATGTATCCAGATACTATGTCCAGATGAGTTCCTAATTGTTACTAAATGAACAACAATAAGCATTTGTATCCAGATATTGCATCTGGTGCACTAAACAAACAAGACCTTACTTGTACATAAGTTTTGTAAAATTTAAACTTTTAGAACCCCTTTAATTGTTCTACCATTTGGACTATGTCAAAAATAAGACAATTTTCTAAATTTTTAATTTTACATTTTTTTCAATAATAAATATGGTTAGACTCCCTTATGGGGTGGTCTAAACAATTGGAGATGGTATGAGTGTAACAAAACAGAGCATGAGAATCTTTTTTTTCTATATGAGTAAAAAGTTAGAACTTTAAAAATATATATATACTAGATAATCACCCGCGCTGGTAGCAAGGGAAATTTTTTATTTCGTTATTTGTTAAGATTATTATTATGTTGTATCATTCATTTACATGTTATATAATATAGTACTATATGGTGAGTTTTGAATCATATTAAACTACTAATAGGTAGTTATAGAAACTAATACTGTTACCCGTACTCGACCTGTTACTTGGCTTGTTTCCGTCCCGAACAAGGGTACCCGCAGCTTTAGGGTCGAGTGAAAGGTATTATAATTATATTATTTGTGAGTAAGGATCGAGTATCGGGTATTAATTTAATTTTTGATATCCGTGTCATTATCCATCTCGTTACCCGTGTTGTTATCCGACCCGTAAATACCCGTTAATATTTTGTAGTATTATCATTTACTAATAATTTATATATATATATATATATATATATATATATATATTCTAGAATAAAAGTTAAAGTCTAAGTTCAACTTAGCTTTATTTTTAATGGAAAATAATTGTTATTTGTACATTTTATCTATGATTGATCTAATTATTTTTTGTGTATAATATAAAATAAATACATATGATAGAATGTATATCGGTAGCGGGTATAATATGTAAAATGTCAGAATCTTAATATGAATGACCGCAATCAATCCCCAAACATCCATTACGTTTACTACAGATATAATTATATATATTGATCATGTAAAATTCCCCAAATTATCTTTTAATTAATGTTTGGTTGGAAAAAAAAATAGGTTATGTTTTATTTACTATTTTTGTGGAAAATTATTTTCTAGTTACAACAAATTAATATTAAGATTCTGTTATTATATTTTGTATTAAAATACAGTGGCTATGTAATATACTACATAGAGTAGGGTTATTTATTTAAAGNATATATATATATATATATATATATATATATATATATATATATATATATATATATATATATATATATATATATATATATATATATATAACGTTGAAACTTAAGGTACTAATTGTTAATCTATTACGTTTAATTAGTCGGTAAGGTTACTGATTTTATCTAATACATATCCACGGTCGTCGTGTGATATATGATTTGCTCTTTTAATTAACTGAAATTTGTGATGCGTCCTCCTGGACCCCTGGTAATGGAAAATGTAGTTTTTTTGTGGTTTCTTCGGCTCTTCGGTGAAAAAGCTAGGAAAGGATTGTGATATCTCATGTTGATGATGTTTTGATCTTCAGGTAAACCAAAGGATTGTGAAACGTTGGAGCCTTTTAATAAAACAAGAAGATGGACACATGGAATTACAGGCAGCTTCTCTTTGTCACAAACACTCTGCATTTACATAGGATGCATTTCAAGAATAAGTATGTCCGAGTTATCGATTTTATTTCTTGACCAAATTAATTATCTTTGATAAAGGGTCTTCAATCATAAAATATATTTAGTAATACAAAAGAAGCCTATTGATTTCCAGTCACCTTTAGTTCACTCCAGTTTGGGAGTCCAAACCTCTTTCGTCACATATGAGGATTGACCATCATATTCATGGGATGGGAGTTGTATTAATTTTCTTTTTCTCTGTCAACATGTGCGTATCGTATTTGCATAAAGTTAACTATTGAAGGATTCGAGGAGAAGACATGCACAGTTACATGACAAAACTTGAATATATACGCACTAATAATTTAAGTAAGAACAGGTGACAACAAGTCAACAAAATAAATAAGTAAACGTCTAATATATACGCACTAATAATTTAAGTAAGAACAGGTGACAACAAGTCAACAAAATAAATAAGTAAACGTCTAATATATACGCACTAATAATTTAAGTAAGAACAGGTGACAACAAGTCAACAAAATAGATAACTTGAATATATACGCACTAATAATTTAAGCAAGAACAGGTGACAACAAGTCAACAAAATAAATAAGTAAACGTCTACAAAAGTAGACTACTGGTAGTGGATCCCCATACACACAAGAAATAAAGAAGCTGACTGATCCTAGTTTAACTTCCATATCAATGATCTTTGTATCCGAACTAAGAACTCGAACTGCATGAATCGATTTCCAAAACAGGGCCAGTCCACCACTCAAGCCAACTGGATCAACTATGTGTGAGTTCTCATATCCTAACGACTTCAGTAAATTCACCACATACGGACTGGAGTTTTTTGTCTCCAGAAAGAACAAAAAATCCGGTAAATGTGTACGCCTCATCTCCCGCAAAGTAGAAATTGTCAAGGTGCCCCCCAATCCTTGAAAATTCCAGCTCATAAAGCTTATGCTTGCGTCGGCGGTTCCTCATAAGGAACAACCATAACATCACTGCGCTTGGCAAGTTTAGATGATATCAAAGCCTCATCTGCAGCTTTTCTTTTTGAAGATAGCACCTCATCAGAATCGGAAGTTGACACAAGTCTGTTCTGAAGTACTTGAGCTTTATGTTTCCATTGGTTTGGACGGCGTCGTTTCTTTACTTGTTTTGGCTTAGGTCCGGTATTACCAGCAGAGAAATTATCTCTCACTTCCGTATATCCTAAGCCTAACCCTGGGGTTGTAGCATAAGACGCAGATGCAGAGTGGTTTGGAATGGAAAGATGATCTAAAACATTCTCTACTCGCAGAACTGGAGCCGAATGAGCCTCTCCAGAAATAGTATCAGCTCGGACACCTTCAAAATTAAAGACCAACCCCTTCCCCTTGTCCACATTCATAGTAAACGTTGGAGGTGCCTCCAGACGCAGGAGTCGTTGTTGACCATCAATATCACCCTCCAAGTTCCACACAGATTGACGCACTCTTTCAATATGGATCTTCTTTAACTGAGGGTCAGCAACCGATAGATATTGACGCATCTCATCCAAAACAGGTTTAGCTATTTTCGGTTTACCTGAGGTTGGATCAATACCAACATCCGCATCTGTCAAGACTCCAAACAAAGGATCATCTTTGCTGATCTTTGGAATTAACCGACTTGGAACCAGAGATGCACCTTTAATCCCTCTCGTAGCAAGAACTTGCCGGTTCACTGGATTAAAAGGACACCTCTCCTTATCATGCGTGAGCCTCTGACATTGATAGCATCTACGCCTGATCCTCTCATACTCAATTCCAACAGCTACAGTTTCACCTGATGGAAGTTGAGCTCTCGAGAATTCCTCAATGGCCTACTCACATCAAACAAGATATGAACCCTGACGTATCCTTTACTCAACGACTTTAAGGGATCAAAAGCCACATGTGTGACTCGACCAATCCGCCCCGCAATCTCCTTAATGGTATCCGCCGTGTTATAATTCACCGGAATGTTTCTCAGACGGATCCATATTGGTAGGACCTTCAAGTAGTCCTCTGGTGGCATTTCCACCCATCTCTCCAAGGTGACACTCCAATCATTGAAGGTCCAGGCACCATTGTCTAGTACCGTAGAGAGATCCGTATCATAATCAAATATGAACTGAAACCTATCATTAGGCAGAACAATGCCCCTTGCTCGGTTGTAAACATGCCACGTTCGTGGCATTTCATGAATCAGACTTGACAGCTTCTGATTTTCAGGACACAGCAGCTTCCCTATGATGAACGCAAGAGCTAAACTGAGGTAGGTTCTGTAGGACAATCGGCTGATCATCGTCAAGCGACATCTCTTGTAAGGCTCTGTCTAAAGCGTACTCTATAGTTCGTAGTGTTTTTCCCCATAGTCACTACTAGATTGCGAATGAAGCCTGGGAATTTCCTCTGGCGGCATGTTGTAGAGGAAGAACTAGGTTAAACTTGTTCGAGGGAATAAGAGTTATTTTGTTCGAGGGAATAAGAGTAAAGTCTGCCATTTTTGGTCTGTAATCTGAACCCAAAGCTCAAGATTAGGAAATTGAAAACGTAGAATATTAATGTAATTTGACACCATCACTGAGTAGTGAGCACCATCATTTATCATAGAATGTATTTTTTGTCTATTTCAGCATGCGATATGCGGATAGTACATTTTTTGTTTAATAATTATCATTTATGTAAAGCTTTTCTAACCTGGCTCAATCAGTAACTACCAACAACTTACAAGATTCGATTTATTTTATATAATTTAACGACTTATGTGCCCTTTAATAATTTTTGTCGTTGTTGTTGTCTTTTTCGATGTGTGCGTATTGTACATAAAAAACGTGTTTAAAAATGTCAATTATTGAAAGGCAGATGAGTGTTGTGAGCCTGTGGCCTGACATGACGTAAACGACACCATGCGCCGGTTGATGTCCAAATAGATAATAATTAAGATATTTAGTTCGGTAAAAGATGGTAGAAGTTCTCTTATTAAACTCGGTGTCGGGGTACAAAAAAAATGTCGGACTACAAAAGATTAGTCGAGCTAACAAACGACGAGCTCGCAGCTCGTCAAAGTTTACAAGTAATGAATGAGATAGTTTTCTCTTTTCTAATACGCCTTCTCTTTTCTCCTTCTCCAATCCCTTATATGGACATTGTACGTCCGTATTTATAGATAACCGTGTCGGTTCGTCTCCGGAAAGACCATAATACCCCCTTGAATTTGTTATTATTGGGCCTTCTTCCGGATTGGGCCTTGTGAGATCTAGATCCACCCCCAACAGCACCCATACTACCGTAGTCAGTAGTCACAGTGAGAGTTGCTGTACATGTCCAGACACATATGGCCCATTTAGGTTTCGGATTACGACATTGACGGAGGTGTTTTCTTTTGGTCACAGACTCACAGTAAAAGTTTTTTTTTGTTTTGAATAAAACTCACAGTAAAAGTTGTTTGTTAAGCTGCTCAATCAGTAATTATGTGAGCGTCGGTCGTACAATGTTTTAGATAAATCGATTGCATGTTATCCACCAATTTAAATAATTTTCCGACTTCTACCTTTCAATAGATTTTCTTTTTCTTTTTCTTTTGTCTTATTTAACATGTGAACGTCGATGGAGAGCGATCGTTGACCCAAATGCCAATGAGATGCTGCAACATGTCCAGACACGTGTAAACAACTATTCAAGCGTATTGGGTAAAATCCGATCCAGCCTAATGTACCTTATATGGTATGGCTTTGATAGAAGAATATGAAATGATGGAACTTGGGGTGGACATATATATGGAATTGTCGGCAGTTTCACCTTGTCCTGTTTGTTTTCGTTTGCTTCATACACTTTCTGTGTTTACTTTCCGTTTTGGATATCAAAAAAATGCATTTCAAGAAGCAATGATCAAGACCATAACCTTAGCCAGAACCATACGTTATACAACAATTGAGGCCAATATTGGAAGCCGAAGAGTATATCTGTCCCTAAATCAATCAATCATGCTCTAAAAGTTCCATATCAGCTAGTAGGTTCACTAGTACATCCGAACGTAGGGTAGCCTGAACATCAATACTTCCTACATTGATACCTGGAAAAAGTGTAAGCTTTCCATTGAAACTACTCGACGGTCCAGATCGAGCTGCAATAGGTTTGCCCCAACCAAAATCTTTGTTGTACACTTCGAACCGGGGAGAGCTTGCGATAACTATAGTATCACCGTCTACTTCACTGCCACTGAATAATTTTAGGTTCTTAACATTTCTAACCCAATCATCTGCAAAACTTTTACAGTTTTCACTCGTTTGCGAGCCCACTAATTTTCTAATTTCCAGACCAGCCCAACCCAAGCCACGATCCAACAGCTCTTCCACGGTGGTTACGGCTGTGGCAAGATAGATCATATTCCCAAAGCAATCTTTCTCAAGCGAAGGACTTATCCTCTGCCTTAAGTCAACCACTAGTTTAAATTGTGTCTCTCGTTCTTGGCTCATACCACTGTGTCTGATGATTGATCGCCACATATGTGCTGAAACCGCTTGAAGAGATGAAATTACCAGGTCACTGGAGCCAACCTCGCTGTTGGCTTTAGCTTTGAGATCTGAAATATTCTTCTTTGTGAAGTGAAGCATCCAATGTTTCGTACTGTGCACGGAAGAAGATTCACGGCTTGGTGGTGGCGGCCTCTCCGTCAATGAAACCGGAATATGGATAGGGTAACCGATCCCCTCGAGAAACCATCCTTTGAGAACAAGAGGCTTACGTTTGAAACCGGAACCACCACTCGAGCAAATCTTGGACCAAGTATGAAAAAAATCCCACATAGAAACCCCATCTCCAACCAAGTGGTTGTAACTGTAACCGATGAATACTCCATCCTTCATCTCGGTGACTTGTACAACAAGCACGGGCTCGGGTGCGCCATCACAGTTTTTAAAACCGTTGCGGGGAAAGAAATCATCTAGGACACAAGGCACAGAACCATCAGGTTGAAGAATATCACTCACCGAGACAGATTTAGCTTCGGCGTGGAGAAATCTAGCGCCAGAGTCATCACAGTCTACAAATAACGACACCGTATTGTTTTCAAGATTCTCCGTCTTCACGAGACGACCCGCGAAAGGGAAGTATATATCTAAGGCAAGAGAGAGAGAGGCCTTTAGCTGAGAGATGAGATTGAAACTGGGATCGGTTTTTGGAAAGAGAAGACCTCTTTGAGGACTACTGAAATGAAGAAGGCTGAAGTCAAATGGAGTAAGATGGATCTTAGTTCGACCGGATTGGTTGCTGTTTACGGGTCGAACAATGCTCGACGACACTAAAACTACCCTTCCTGCCATTTTTAGCCTGTAATATAATGTGAAGCTATGAACGAAAGAAAAAGTTTAACATAGCCAATATATAAAAATACTGGCATACCAAAAAGCAGAAAGCAAATCTTATCGAATGTATATATTCATTTATTTTTCGCCGTACGTATATTTATTTATATTGTTGTTTATTAAAAAAAACTACAGAGTTATCTTATTCCATTAAAAACAAGATATGAAAATTTTAAATAATTTTAGTCTTAAATTGTATTTAGTCCATGTTAATACAATTTAGTCTTAAATTGGGAAAACTCCTTTTAAATATATTTGAGATAAATGATTTAATCTTTATTATCGTTATTAAAAAAGAAAACCGTAGAGAAAGGTGGGAAGGTGGGGCCGTGGGGGAGATATTGAGTTAATTTACAAGTTTCCGAAGTAACTTTATAATCACTATTATAACTTAAAAAAATAAATTAGTTTTCATTTTTAAATATGTCAATTTTTATATGTTAATTTAGATAGATTATATAATTTTAACTTTGAATTTAATGTCATTTGATGTTTTAAGAAGTAAAAAATTATCGGCTTATAAATTTGGTATTTTGTTATTTAGAAGTGTCTTTTTCTTTTCATGAATTTAATGTGAAGCTATGAATTTAATGTGAAGCTATGAACGAAAGAAAATGTTTAACATGGCCAATATATAAAAATACTACCCACATGCCAAAAAGTAGAAAGCAAATCTTATCGAATGTATATATTCGTTATTTTTTCGCCGTACGTATATTTATTTATATTGTTGTATATTAAAAATAACTACAGAGTTACTTTATTCTATTAAAAGAAAAAAAACTTAAAAGTACCTCATTTATTTTTATTTTGGACAAATAATACATCATTTAATTAACTAATGTAGATTAATATCCTAATTTTTAAATGTTGTAAGTTTAATACATGTGAAGTGTATTATTATTTTAAAATTACAATTTTATCCTTAAAAAAATAATTTTTAATTTTTAAAAAATTAAACAGAAATAAAATTAATAAAAAATAACATTTTAAATTTCTATTTTTTTAACTTTACATTTTTTATTAATTTTATATCTGTTTGATTTTTACATGCCCAAGACTTATGATGTTGTCATAACCCGATTTTGTAGCATGCCCAAAACTTATGATGTTATTTTTTAAATCAGGGATAAAGTACACATCTCACATTACTCTTGGCTTCCTATTCATATCAATGAAAGCTATTGTCCATTTTCCTTTAATATTAATATGTGAATCGGCTCCAAATCTCACTTTTCCAGTAACAGAGTGGTCAAGATTGTAGAAATATCGTATATCTCCGATCATGTGATTGCTAGCTCCATTGTCAAGATACCAAATATTATCTTCAATTGTGTTTGTCTCAAACTTACTGGGCACTCAACACTTCTCATTCAAGTAGACTACTTCATGCATCATAAGTTCGTCTGCATCATGTGTATCTTTGTTATCACCTTTTTGCGTTTTTTGAAGCTTAAGCAATCGGTCTGGACAATGTGAAGCATAATGACCCATCTTATCACACCTAAACATGTGATTTGTAATAAATCTCTTCCGTCGTAGCGTCCACGACCTCTACCTTTGTAGAAAGATCTTCCACCACGACCTCTTCCTCTGTAATCTCCGTTGAAATCTCGATTTGGTTGAACCATCTGAGTTTTTGTATTTGTATACATTAACTTACCCTCATGTACTTCTTCTTCTTCAAAGATTTGTTCTTCATAGGTTTTCAGTCGCCCCACAATATCTATAAAGCATGTGGTGTTAAGATTTAGAACTTGTTCTAGATACGCCACTATGTGTATATATTTTCTTAGAGGAAGACACTTGAAAAAAATTTAACTATCTTTGATTCTTCTATGTTTGCACCTAAAGCAGTTGACTTCGAGAGATTTCAGACAGCTTTCCCACGAAATCATCAATTGTCTCAGAGTCCTTCATCTTTAATCGATCAAATTCAGCCATTAGAGTTTGTAATCTAGCTTTTCGAACCCTCTCTGCTCCCACATGTCGAGCTCTAATGGCTTCCCATACTTTCTCTGCCAAATCAAGCTCTCCAACTTGTAAGATGAGACTCTTTGGTATTGATTGTAACAAAAAGGCAATAGCCATGTTGTTCTTCTCGCCATCGAGATCCCTCGATACCTTTTGGACCTTCAACGCAATCTTCATCTCATCGCCCATACAGTATAATTGGTTGTATTTAACATTGGACATGTAATGGAAGAAGATCCTCCTACTTCCTTTGGTTTCGTCGTTGCCATGGTAAGCTCTGCCATAGTTTTTCTGTGATTTTGCAAGGCTCTGGTACCAAATCTAGAATTAAAAGATTAGAGAGAAAGTAAGTTTATAAAAGAATATCTCTCATTTATTAGCTTTAGAAAATTACTCAAAACTTAAGCTTTTAAACTCTTTCTCAAAACTCATAAGTTGTGCAACAACTTTGCACCTTCTTTATATAGAGAAAGATCTAGATAATTTCCTAATTCAAACAGGCAACTTAACATATTATCAAACCAACTAATCCTAAGCCCATATATTCTACAGATAACTTCTATTTTAAGCTTTTTTCAAACTTACTCCAACCCTAACAACATTGATTAAATAAGTTTATAGATAGATTAATTAACTGTGTTTGGTAGTTGTAAGTTTAATCAACACAATAATTAACTGTATTTGGCAGTTGGAGTTTGAACAACATGATACGTAAATAATAAATGTAATATTTGAAAGCAAATGTGTTTGACAATGAGCATAGAAGTAGTGTTAAACTACCTCAAAAAGTGATGAGACTTGGGATGGAGATACAGAATAATAGGCAGTTTATCTTCTCAGGCAAGTCTCTGCATTCACAAGGTGAAGGAAGCTTCTTTAAATTTGTTCTGTTTTTTTTTTTTTTTTTTTGCTTTCTGTGTGTAACCTATGTTATTTGTGTTTGGAGATTAATAAAATGCATTTCAAGAAGCAATCAAGGGCTATCTAACCACAATACCTTTGCCACGTTCATACATTATACTGGAAGCCGAATATGCGTAAAGTTACCACTTGCAATCAAGGGCTAGCAGACGGTTACTGACTTTAACTAAACATCCACCCATCCCTATAGTGCCGGGGCTGCATCCACCGTCACAATTTTTGAGTGTAACAAAAAAGAGCATGCGAAATTTTTCTTGTACGTGAGTGAATAAAACGTCAAAACTTAAAGATACTATCGTTAAATCTCTATTACGTTGAATTAGTCAATTCAGGATACTGATTTTTTATCTAATACATATCTACCGTCAAACTTAAATAAACATTAAGACTGCAACAAATAAAACAGAGCATGAGAATCTTTTCCTGTTACATTCCTATAAATAATCGTTAAAAAATTAATAGTACTACTATTATTGTGTTAACATGACAACAAAAAAAACATAACGATTGGTTAATAAATCACTAATAAACATAATGGAAATGAGCCGCCCTCGTGTATAATAATCAGCACGTCGTAGCCTGCGTTATGTGCCGACCGACATGCGGAGCCCGCAATAACGCAATACCAAAACTCTCCCCTGATACTACGAACGTACTGTCGCTGTTACCGAGAAGCTTCCAGAGGGCTCTACAGATACAGGGGGACAAAACGGACAATGTCTTGTAATACGTATCACATCATTTACGTAAACACGTAAAAAGTCAATTACTAACGGTATCCAGCCACCGACTACCGACCGACTACCGACCAATACCATAGGGGGCCACTGTCTGTCCTCGTCTCCTTTTGTTTTGTTTCTATGGGACGTGTGTATACGTACGCGTATATGTCATTTGATATGATTCGTCTATCCAATAAACAAATTATTAAACGTAAATGAGACCTTTGCACACACACAAAAAAAAAACACGTAAATGAGACCATTTTTTTTTTCTTAAAAGGTTTTCTTAATTAAATTACTAAAAGTGTACAAAGAGCAATATAAAATCATTACAAGCAGAAAAGAGAAAAGAACTAGTATAACTAATACTAGAAAAACCAAGGATCCAAAAAAAAACATTAAAAATAAATTTAAGCTTTTACAAATATCGGTAAACGAACACAACTTTAGGAAGTCCAGCAATGAAGAATGGAAATCCCACGTTTTAAGTCCAACTGAGACATTGCTTTACACTAATCCTCCGTGGTAGAAAGAATGATCTTTGTAAGAGCAACTGCAGATAGCGAGATACCATCATGAAACCGCCAATTTCTCTCTCGCCATAGTTCATAGATCGCACTCTGCCATCCTTGAAGGAGAGCAAGTTTTTTTTGCTTTGAAACTGAAGACCTTGGCAGCCAAAGGAGAATCTGATCCCATAACACCGGAGAAGTAGAAATCTGAAGCTTATTCGTTATCAAACGCCAAATCTCAGCAGAGAATGCACAGTTAAAAAACAAATGATTTTGTGATTCATGGCCTAACCCACAAAGGAGAAAATCTAACTCAACATCATAACTCCAAGTAGACAAACGATCAAGAGTAGGATTACGATTGAGAATGAACAACCAAGTGGTTATAGCATGTCTTGGGATGACAGCTTTGTGCCAAACAAGCGGAGCCCAAGATTTATCAGATTTT
>NC_025688.1:17054622-17092042 GCF_000633955.1 Camelina sativa
GAGGAAAGAGTGGAGAAGAACTTGTCTCTCTGATCTAGCATTAGGGAGAGACCAACCATCTTCAAATCTCAATTCAGCCACAGTTGAAAGCAGAGGGATCCCTAATAGACTGGGACCGTCTGAGCCTAGAAAATGGTAGAGAGAACCAAAAGGAGTCCATGGATCCCACCAAAAGAAGGTAGAATCACCATTGCCGATATTGATGCTTAAAAATTTAAGAGCTAAGGGACGAAGCTTAAGTAATTTTCTAAAATTCCAAGAGTAAGCGACATTTTTCTCATTGAGCGCCCACAGAGGAGATTTAGAAAAATATTTACTTCTAATCCATGCCACCCACAATGAACCAGCTCTAAAAAACAACATCCATATAAGTTTCAAGGCACAAGTCTCATTCCAACTACCAATGTTCCTTAAACCAAGACCACCCTCAAGCTTAGGGAAGCAAATGTCATACCATGACACTTTGGCGCCCGAGGGAGAATCGATCTTGCCTCGCCATAGAAAAGAGCTGCACAGGCTATTGATCCGCTTAATAACTTGCTTCGGAAGGAAGAAAGCACTAGTCCAAAAACCAATAATGCCCGAAATAACAGTAGAGATAAGTGTTAACCTTCCTGCTAAACTCAGAAACTTGTGAGTCAAAGAATTTAATTTCTTTCTGATTTAAGACAACAAGGGATCACAATCCCTTAGCGAAAGTTTTTTCGAACATAAAGGAAGGCCCAAGTACCTGAATGGAAGTGAGACATGCTTCAGATTGAATAGTAAATGCAGCCTTTCCAAACTACTCTCACTTAAACCGGAACAAAAATGGAGGTCTTCTCAATATTCATTCCCAGTCCAGACATTTCCTCAAAGTCTAAGAGGACTGACATAACTCCTCTCAAAGAATGCTCAGAGCCATCTAAGAAAATTAATAAATCGTCCGCAAAACAAAGATGAGTAAGCTTAAGATCCTCACAACCAGGATGGTAACTGAACGAACCTTCTTCTGCTGCTTTGTTCAACATTAGAGATAACACATTCATTATCATAACAAACAGAATGGGGGATAATGGATCTCCTTGGCGCAAACATGTCTTTCCTTTAAAAAAGCCTGAAGAAACCCCATTAAGACTAACACTGAACGAGGGGAAACAGACACATGCTCTAATCCACTTAATGAAACCCCGAGGAATCTTATAAGCTTGAAGAGAGCTAAAAAGGAAGTCCCATCTGACTGAATCAAAGGCCTTAGAAATGTCCACTTTCAGCGTGATTCTTTCTTTACCTGAAGCAAGATGACAGCCTTGCACAACTTCTGAGGCCAATAGCACATTCTCCAATAGTAGCCTATCCTTAATAAATGCGGTTTGATTAGGAAGTATAAGATCAGGAAGAAGAATTTTTAACCTGTCTAATAACAGCCGAGATATGATCTTGTAAGTCGTGTTAAGACAAGAGATAGGACGAAAATCCCTAACATCAACTGTCCCTGGAATTTTTGGAATAAGGATAAGACTCGTCGAGTTTAAGGCGGATGGGAGAAAGGAATCCAGAAAGAATTGTTGCACTCCCATTGTTAAATCCTGCCCAATAATAGACCAAGTCGACTTAAAAAACTCAGCAGGAAATCCATCTGGTCCTGGAGTTTTATTAAGAGGCATTTTGAACAGGCAAGTCTTGATTGCTTCATTTGAGAAAGGAGAGGACAGAGAAGCTTGTTGCGCCAACGAACAAGTAGAATGGATCAAAGATTCAAGAAACAAAGGCAGCTGAGGACAAAACCGACCCTTAATTGTCTGCAAAATCTCAGCAAAGTGATCTACAACTAGCTCATGAACTTCCTTGAGAGATGATGTAGCAGAACCATCTGGCTTTAACAAGAGTTTTATGGCGTTCCCTGCATTTCTGGCCATAGAGACCTTATGGAAGAAAGAAGTGTTAAAATCACCCTCACCTAACCATGTGAGACGAGATTTCTGTTTGAAAAAACCTTCCTCAGCAAGACTAAGATGCATCCACCCATCTTTTGCTAATAACTCATTCTGAAGATTGACTGGAGAAGGATCATTCAAGGCTAACAGCTGAAGGGCAACAAAATTAGAGTGAGCCTCAACTACTCTCTTCTCTAAGCCACTAAAAGTATCCCTCATCAAAGACTTCATAGGGCCTTTCATCTTTTTCAGCTTGAAACAAAAGTTTTTAAGAGTATAAACAGGAACACCAACCTGAACCCAAGCTTCAAACACAGAGTCCAGAAACTTTGGATGCTTTGTTAAGAGAGAAAAAAACTTAAAAGGACGGGTACCATAAGAAGGAGGAGGCGTAACGAGCTGAATAAAGCAAGGTGAGTGATCTGAAAACTCTAGAGTCTCAAAGGTGCAATGACTAGATGGGAACATTGACAGCCAATGCCCATTCACCAAGCAACGATCTAATTTCTTCCCAGTAGGATCTATTGATCTTTTATTTGTCCAAGTGAATTGAGGACCACTAAACGGAAGATCAAATAGACCTAAATCAGCTAGGCAATCACCAAACAACCTCATTCCTCTTGTAGAACAAACAATGCTAGCATTTGAGGTTTCAGCTGGATAGAGAATCTCATTAAAATCCCCATTAACCATCCATGACCTGTATGATAAACCAAAATTGGCCTCTGTAGTACGAAGAGAACACCACAACTTTTTCCTTTCTTCCTCATCATTTGAAGCGTAGACCGCAGTATAAATGAGTTCCCATCCTCTAACAAAATTTTACAAGTAACTAACTAAAGGTCCATAGAAAGAACTCTAGCTCTAGTAGGGGCTTTGTAAATGATCCATATCCTCCCCAAGTCTGAAAACTGGTAATTAGATAAAACGGTCCACTCCGGACCAAAAGACGATAAAACATGGTTCTTATTAGTTTCTTTAACATGCAACTCCAAAAGAGCTCCAAAAGTAACTTTATGACAACGAAGCCAGTTGCAAAGAGGTCGATGCTTTGACGATTCATTAAGACCTCGCACATTCCAAAAAAAGTTGTCCGACATATAAACATATTATTGAGTGTGACGCTTCCCTCCTTGGATGGAGAGAATGCCACCTGGAGCAGGTGATAGAAGATCAAACCTCTTTCTCTTCGGTTTCTTTCCTTTAGAGGAAGATAAAGTAGAAGAAGAAGAACCGTAGAGAACCATAGAAGAAGAGTCTTTATCTGGAATAATAGCATGCTCCTCCAATGAGAGCATATCAAAACGGTTTGAGGTAGCAGGAGGTGGAGGAACAGCCATGAGCGAAGCGGTGGCAGGATTGGACAGATCAGAAGAGTGAACAACACTGAACTGGTCTACTTTGAAAGAGGGGATTTGGATTTCCGTAGAGTTAGTAGTTGAAACTTTTTCCACCTGAACCACAGAAGCTTGCTTAACAACTGAAACACTTGAGTTAAGACAAGGCTTACCACCAGGAACAGCCTTCCAAACCTGCTTCTTTTCACCTTGAGGCGGGGTGAACTGCTCTGCGGTAGAGTTCATCTCTGATTGAGGAGATGTAGGACAAAGAGAAGCCTTATGCCCTATTTCATTGCAAAGAGGACATAAAGGGGGAAGCCAAGGATATGTGACTTGTAGAATCAAGACTTGACCATCCTCTCGCTCAAGCTCCACCATAGGAGGTAGAGGTTTAGTAAGATCCACAATAACTTTTACCTCAGCTGAGCTGATACTAGTGAAAAGCTTATGGTCAACCGCTCTTCCCAATGTCCTACAAATAATACTTAGACCCTCCCTAGTGATCAGATCAAAGGGAATATCCCTTATAGTAGCCCAGACCGGAGCTTTTTCTAGTGACGGAGGATTGAAACTGAAATCTGAATTCCATGCCGTGATAAAGAAAGGAGAGTCACCAACATGCCATAATTCCTGTTGCAACACTCGTTTCCGTAGAGAAGGAGAGGGAATATGGAAGAGAAAACCATTTTTTGTCAAAGTATGGACCGTAACACGCTTATCTTTTCCCCACAGAAAATTCAGAACACCCCATATCTTCCCAAAAGATGGAGCTTTGCCATAAAAGGTTCCCACAATAAAATCTTCATGAAGTTTAGCTCCTCTTTCAAAAACATCATTAGAAACCTTAACACGAGGACAACCATCAACTGAAATCGACACCGAAGCCGAGAAAACAGGAATTTTACCTTCTGAAATAAGATTTTTTGCCCAATTAAAACCTAAATCAGAAACCTTAGGTTTAGTAACTGGTGGAGAAGAGGGGCCAGTAGAAACAGAGTGAGGAACAGAGGAATTATCCTTGACCAAAGAAGAAAGGGCCACCCCAAGAACACCTTTCTCAGAAGGAATAGTTTGATTTGCTGGAGAAAGAGGAGAAGAAGAAGGCAGATCTGACATCATCACATCCGGTAAAGAGAAGATGGAATTGGAGAAACCGGAGGGGAAGATGGAATTGGAGAAACCGGAGGGGAAGGAAGAGGCAGAGCCTCAGCCATCACAGAGACGAAGCGTGAACCAGACAAGAAGAAAAACCGAGAAAATCGTTTTTTCACCTGCTTACGTCACCTGATTTTTTTCACCTGCTTTTTTTCATTTTGATATATATATTCTAAGAATCACCAAATGAGACCATTCGATGGTTTTTTTTTGTTTAATCACAAATTTTGGATTTTGGATTTTGGTTGGCTCATGCAGTCATGCTGGTATATTTAACGTTATGTATAATCAATATATAGTTTTATGGAAATGATTATAGATCAATACATTTTTATCTTTTTGATCGTAGTTCGTTCATCATAAGATGCAAAATTTGATTTAAAAAATAGATTATACTTTCTGATATAATCATAGTTTTGTGATGCCATCGTGGAAACAAGCTAGCTAACAGACAAAATCAGACGATTGGTGTATATATAATAAGATGATTATCTTCATCATTATACTCAGACTGACGTTATTATATCAATAAACACTCCAAAAACTAGATCGTACTCAATGATTTTTTTTTTTTTCGTCACTCAATGATTTAATATTCGGTTATATCGTTAACTAAAAGACGAGTCTATTCATCTCCACGACTTTTCTCGAGCTTATCACAAACAAAGCTTTCTGATCATTTTTTATTTATGAAATAAAATATTTTCACCTAAGTTTAGGTTTATACTTTATACTATAGTCAATTATATGTTTAATAATCGAAACAAAATTTCAACTATAACGCTACGTCGTCATTGATTTTGGGAGTTTTCTCCTCCAACTACAAACGCAGCCTCTTTTCAACTCGCATATATATAAGAGAATCTTGATCAAGAAATCAGATAGTTTCCTTGAACCCACTTTCTAAAGTCCTCTTCTTGGAAACTCAACTCCGAAGCCGCCATGGACGGTGGAGCAGCAGCCGCAGTTGACGTGGGTGGCGCAAGGAAGAGAGAAAGACCATTCAAAGGGATAAGAATGAGAAAATGGGGTAAATGGGTTGCGGAGATTCGTGAACCCAACAAGCGTTCAAGGCTCTGGCTAGGCTCTTACGCTACACCTGAAGCGGCTGCGCGTGCGTACGACACGGCGGTTTTTTACCTCAGAGGACCAACCGCTACGCTCAACTTCCCCGAGCTTATACCGTGTATCGAAAATTCCGCCGCCGAAGATATGTCGGCCGCAACGATCAGGAAAAAGGCGACGGAGGTCGGAGCTCAGGTGGATGCTATTGGTACGACGGTGGTACAGAACAACAAACGCCGCCGCGTTTTTAGTCAGAAGCGAGACTTTGGCGGCGGGTTACTAAAGCTTGTTGACTTGAACAAGCTACCCGACCCGGAATATCAAGATGACAATTTGGTGGCAAAATGAAGTTCTTTTTTACATCTTACAGTTACAACCGTGACTGTTGCTATCATACGTGGGGCTTGTGTTAGATGAAACGTGGTTACGGAAAGATTCCTCTGTTCCGTCGTTGTATTGAAACTCAATTTCAACCCGCAAGACAAAACTCTGTGACTGTACATATTATTCTGAGTAGCTAGTTAGTTATGAGATTCTTGTTAATATCTATCAATTGTTTGGTAAACACCAAAATTATTATTGTAACGACTGTGTAATACTTCGATTATAATCACATCAAGCTAGTAAAAAAAGTTTGATATTTTGTGAAGAAAACGTGAGTTGATTGGGAGGTTCGGGGGATTAACTAAAATATCATAAACTTGTGTGTTTGGATAGGTTTTTAAGAAAATCTAAACATTAAAAACTGTTAGCAAAGCAAACAAAATAATTTCCCTAATGTTAATTGCATGAATAAATATCAAAAACATAGACATGCACATGATTTATGTCCTTTATACATACACACGTAAGTACTTGGATAAGATTTGTTTGCTGTCTTGTGGTATGTGGATATCATCTCAGATTAGCCGAGGTTTAAGATTATATAAGCTGAGCCTGAGGCTTAGTTTCACAGAACAGTATCACACTAGTAGTAGCTAACAAATGGCAGATTTGGTCCTAATCTCCTCGAGCATTGTTCGACCCGTAAACAACAGCCAATCGAGTCGGGAAAAGATCCATCTTACTCCATTTGATCTCACTCATCTTCAATATGATTATCCTCAAAGAGGTCTTCTCTTCCCCAAACCCGATCCCGCCTTCCATCTCATCTCTCGAGTAAAGACCTCTCTCTCTCTTGCCTTAGAGATCTACTTCCCCTTCGCAGGTCGTCTCGTCAAAGTGGAGAACCCTGAAGATAACTCGGTGTCGTTTTACATAGACTGTGATGGCTCCGGCGCTAGATTTCTCCACGCCGAAGCTAAATCAGTCTCGGTGAGTGATTTTCTTCAGCCTGATGGTTCTGTTCCCGGTTTCATAAAACACTTCTTCCCCGCTGACGATTTTAAGAGCAGTGATGGTGTCTTGGAGCCCTTACTTGCTCTACAAGTCACCGAGATGAAGGATGGGGTTTTCATCGGATTCTGTTATAACCACATGGTGGCAGACGGTGCTTCGATGTGGAGCTTCTTCCACACGTGGTCCAAGATTTGCTCGAGTGGTTCGGGTTCAGATCATAAGCCTCTTATTCTTAAAGGATGGTTCCTTGACGGGATCGATTACCCTATCCATATTCCAGTTTCAGAGACGGAGAGGCCACAGCTAAACCGTGAACTATCTTCCGTACCCATCACGAAAGATAGGGTTTTTCACTTCACAAAGAAGAATATTTCAGATCTCAAAGCTAAAGCCAACAGCGAGCTTGGCTCAAGTGAACTGAAAATATCTTCTGTTCAAGCTGTTTCTGCGCATATGTGGAGGTCTATCATCAGACACGGTGGTCTGAGCCGAGAAAAAGAGACGCATTGCAAAGTAGCAGTGGACTTGAGACAGAGGCTGAATCCTCCACTCGAGAAAGAGTGTTTTGGGAATATGGCCTATCTTCCATCAGCTATAGCTACCGTGGAACAGCTGCTGGATCGTGGGTTAGGGTGGGCTGCTTTGCAAATTAATAAAGTAGTGAAGTCACAAACTAATGAAAACTGTAAAATTTTTGCAGCGGACTGGATTAAAAACGTAAAGAACCTAAAGCTAGGCGTTGGTGGTAGAGTGGCTGGTGACACTATAGTTATTGCAAGCTCTCCCCGGTTTGAAGTGTATAACAATGATTTCGGTTGGGGAAAACCGATTGCAGTTCGAGCTGGACCGGGCAATAGCATCAGTGGCAAACTTGTATGTTTTCCGGGAATCGATGAAGGAAGTATAGATGTTCAGGCGACCTTATGGTCTGATGTACTAGTTAATCTACTAGCCGACGTGGAATTTGTAGAGTATGTAACTACTGCATGATTTGATTTGGTTGAGAATAAAACATATCATTCGGACGTGCACACCAAAAATGGCAGATGTGACTATATAAACCAATCTGGACGAACAACGATCCAACTAACTCCATTTTATTTCAGATGGCTGAGTAGACATATTATGTTCTAATTGTTGTGAATTAGTTCCAATAATCTTTGATCTAAAGTTGTCGATTTATTATTGGATGATTTTTCTACCTTTTTTTTTTTGTAAAACTAATCCAATTTTTACAGATTTATTTTCAAAAAGTTTTTTTTAAACCATTTTAATTTTAACATTTTATAAGTTATAAATTGTAAGCCAGTAGTAAGTAACAATAATTTTTGTTGGGATACAATATAATTCAAGTAGACTCAATCCACTAATCACCAATTGGTTTTTAGTTGGAAACTCAAGATAAGCCCAAATTTAACATGGTATCAGAGCCCAAAGTTTAAGTTCTGGTGGATTTAGAAAAGTGGATACAGATATGCCTCTTGTTAACCCAAATATGAGGTCCAAGAAAGTGTTTATTATCCGTCCAACTAGGATCCGTTCGAGATAGAATTATCATCCCGAGGAGGTGTGTTAAAATCCTACATGTGGTCCTTGGTTTGAAGGGGAGATTGTTGGGATACAATACAATCTAAATCTCATATTGGAAGCTTGAAGGAACTATCGTAAATATATAAAGAGCTAGGGATCAATCTACTAATCACCGATTCGTTTTTAGTTAATAACCCAAAATAAGCCCGAATCTAACAATTTTAATACTTATGACATAATCGTAAACAATTGTTTTAGAAAATGTCAAAATACAACTTTGATGTACGGTATTTTCTTTTCGAAAATATTTTGTCCTCAAAGAATTATACTAACGAAAAAGCTAGCTTTGAAAATAAAGTCATAGTAATTTTGATTGTGAGTTTTATAGATAGATTTGGTACATAAATTATTCTAACTAACCACTTGTGAACATCTAGGTGATAAGGTATAATTACATTGTGGAATAATTTAATCCTTACGTACAGTGGATAGGATTTGCTTTCTTTTGGCATGTGGTGGGGTACTATTTCAGATTGGCCATGTTTTATTTTTATTCCTTCATAGCTTCACATTAGAGACTAAAAATGGCAGGAGGGGTAGTTTTAATCTCCTCGAGCATTATTCAACCCGTAAACAGCAACCAGTCCGGTCGAACTAAGATCCATCTTACTCCATATGACCTTAGTCTTCTTCAATTCGATTATGCTCAAAGAGGTCTTCTCTTTCCCAAACCCGATCCAGATTTCAATCTCATCTTTAGGCTAAAGACCTCTCTCTCTCTTGCCTTAGATATCTACTTCCCTTTCGCGGGTCGTCTCGTCAAAACGGAGAATCTTGAAGACGAGACAGTGTCGTTTTACATAGACTGTGATGGCTCTGGCGCTAGGTTTCTCCACGCCGAAGCTGAATCTGTCTCGGTAAGTGATTTTCTTCAGCCTGATGGCTCTGTTCCCGATTTCACGAAGCACTTCTTTCCCGCCGACGATTTTAGGAGCGTTGATGGTGACTCGGTGCCCTTGCTTGTTATACAAGTTACCGAGATGAAGGACGGAGTGTTCATCAGTTACTGTTACAATCACATGGTGGCAGATGGAGTTTCTATGTGGGGTTTCTTTCACACATGGTCCATGATTTGCTCGACTGGTTCAGGTTTCAATCATAAGCCTCTTGTTCTTAAAGGATGGTTCCTCGAGGGTATCGATTACCCTATCCCTATTCCGGTTTCAGAGTCGGAGAGGCCACCACGGAACCGTGAGCAGAGAACAAAAGAATGGATTTTTCACTTCACAAAGGAGAACATTTTAGATCTCAAAGCTAAAGCCAACAGCGAGGGAATAGTTTCATCTCTTCAAGCGGTTTCTGCACATATGTGGAGATCAATCATCAGACATAGTGGTGTGAGCAGAGAACAAGAGACGTATTGCAAACTAGTGGTGGACTTGAGGCAGAGGGTGAATCCTCCCCTTGAGAAAGATAGTTTTGGGAATATGGCCTATATTACATCAGCCACAGCCACCGTGGAAGAGCTGCTGGATCGTGGCCTGGGTTGGGCTGCTCTCCAAATAAATAAACTAGTGAGCTCGCTAACGAATGAAAACTGTAAAACTTTTGCAGAGGATTGGGTTAGAAATGTTAAGAACGTAAAATCAGGCCTTGGGAGTAGAGTAGATGGTGATACTGTAGTTATCGCAAGCTCACCACGGTTCGAAGTGTACAACAAAGATTTCGGTTGGGGCAAACCTATTGCAGTTCGAGCTGGACCGTCCAATAGTATCAGTGGCAAGCTTAATCTTTTTCCGGGAATTAATGAAGGAAGTATTGATGTTCAAGCTACCCTATGGTCGGATGTCATAAAGAATCTACTAGCCGATGTGGAATTTTTAGAGCATATAACTACTGCTTGATTGATTTATTTAGGAGCATACTATCTGGCTTCCGGTATTTGTCTCTTTGATTGTTTAATGTACAAACCTGGCGAAGGTATTATTGTTAATTAGCTTTCCCTTGATTGCTTCTTGAAATGCATTTTATTGATCTCCAAACACAAATAACATAAATTACACACATAAAGTGTATAGAGCAATCAGACAGTTGGTTAAACCATTGCGCTAATTTTCAACAGCTTTGTAAAACATTTATTTTCTTTTGAATATAATTTAACATTAAATTCAAAAAAAAAAAGTGTATAGAGCAAAAGAAAACTTGCAAGATAATTTATCTCGTTAACCCCGAAATTATCTGGAAATCCCCAGATTAACAATGAAAAAAAAAAAAAACTTTTTTCATGTGACTGTGTCGTCTCCTCAAAACCTTCAATAATTAACATTATGTACTTATGATTTGGAAATATAGTACGTACGCACATGTTGAAAAGGAGAAAAAGAAAAGGAGAACATCATCACTCAATGTATAGTAGATAATAATGAAAATGTTTGAAGCAAGTTTTGAAGTGCATGTAGTCTACAGCCAAGTTTCTGGTATATATAGTTTAAGGCAAAGTTTTAAAGAAGATGAAAAAAAATTAAAAGATTTGATAGAGTTATATTATTTACAAACATATCCCTTATGAGAATATTTAAAATGCTAGTTTTGATATTATAAAAATATTATTGGATAATGGATATATACACTTTTCTAGTTTGCACAAGTGGTTGGTTGAAATTCAAAAGAAAGAAAAAGAAAAAAGGACAAGAGAAAAGTTTTACAACGTGTAACACGCGCAATATTAAAATCCTTACCTTCTCCTATTGGCAAGTGAGTATAATTTTAGCCTAGCCGAGTTTCACTCTTTCTTTCTTCACAGCTTCAAAGACTCACATTAGAGACTAAACATGGCAGGAGGGGTAGTTTTAGTGTCGTCGAGCATTGTTCGACCCGTAAACAGCAGCCAATCCGGTCGAACTAAGATCCATCTTACTCCTTTTGACTTCAGTCTTCTTCATTTCAGTAGTCCTCAAAGAGGTCTTCTCTTCCCAAAACCCGATCACAGTTTCAATCTCATCTCTCAGCTAAAGGCCTCTCTCTCTCTTGCCTTAGATATATACTTCCCTTTCGCGGGTCGTCTCGTGAAGACGGAGAATCTTGAAGACAATACGGTGTCGTTATTTGTAGACTGTGATGACTCTGGCGCTAGATTTCTCCACGCCGAAGCTAAATCTGTCTCGGTGAGTGATATTCTTCAACCTGATGGTTCTGTGCCTTGTGTCCTAGATGATTTCTTTCCCCGCAACGGTTTTAAAAACTGTGATGGCGCAGCCGAGCCCGTGCTTGTTGTACAAGTCACCGAGATGAAGGATGGAGTATTCATCGGTTACAGTTACAACCACTTGGTTGGAGATGGGGTTTCTATGTGGGATTTTTTTCATACTTGGTCCAAGATTTGCTCGAGTGGTGGTTCCGAACTCAAACGTAAGCCTCTTGTTCTCAAAGGATGGTTTCTCGAGGGGATCGGTTACCCTATCCATATTCCGGTTTCATTGACGGAGAGGCCGCCACCACCAAGCCGTGAATCTTCTTCCGTGCACAGTACGAAACATTGGATGCTTCACTTCACAAAGAAGAATATTTCAGATCTCAAAGCTAAAGCCAACAGCGAGGTTGGCTCCAGTGACCTGGTAATTTCATCTCTTCAAGCGGTTTCAGCACATATGTGGCGATCAATCATCAGACACAGTGGTATGAGCCAAGAACGAGAGACACAATTTAAACTAGTGGTTGACTTAAGGCAGAGGATAAGTCCTTCGCTTGAGAAAGATTGCTTTGGGAATATGATCTATCTTGCCACAGCCGTAACCACCGTGGAAGAGCTGTTGGATCGTGGCTTGGGTTGGGCTGGTCTGGAAATTAGAAAATTAGTGGGCTCGCAAACGAGTGAAAACTGTAAAAGTTTTGCAGATGATTGGGTTAGAAATGTTAAGAACCTAAAATTATTCAGTGGCAGTGAAGTAGACGGTGATACTATAGTTATCGCAAGCTCTCCCCGGTTCGAAGTGTACAACAAAGATTTTGGTTGGGGCAAACCTATTGCAGCTCGATCTGGACCGTCGAGTAGTTTCAATGGAAAGCTTACACTTTTTCCAGGTATCAATGTAGGAAGTATTGATGTTCAGGCTACCCTACCGTCGGATGTACTAGTGAACCTACTAGCCGATGTGGAATTTTTAGAGCATGTAACTACTGCATGATTGATTGATTTACTTTGGCTTCCAATATTTGTCTCTTTGATTGTATAATGTATGAACCTGGCAGAAGGTATTATGGTTAAGTAGCTAGCACTTATTTGCTTCTTGAAATGCATTTTATTGATCTCCAAATACAAATAACATAAATGTAACACAGATGACTCAAAAAGAAGCTTCACCTTGTGAACACATGTGTGACAAGTGAAGCTGCCTTATAATTCCATAAGTCCATCCCAAGTTCCATCATCACTTTTAAAGATAATTAAAAGCTCGAACTTTTCGGTTACTTAAAAAGATCAAAGCCATACCATAAGTATCGACATGTACTGCATCTCATTGGGACGAGACGATTTGCACGATCGCTGTTCACATGTTGTTCAATGAGACAACATAAATAAATTATCGAAGGGTAGTACAGTATTATTTATATAAGTGGAAACGTACAATCGCTTTAAATTATTGCATGACCAATGCTCACATGGTTACCAGCAGGTTAGAAAAAGGACAGCTTTTTACCGTAAGAAAATTTAAAAGGAACATTCTTCTATTCACAGTACAAATAATTGGTGTCAAAAAGGAAAAAAAAAAACAAAACATTATAATATACGTTTTCAATTTGCTCACACCTCACTATTTCGTCTGAGAGCCCTTGCTTGGTTTACAAGTTACTGAGAGTAGAGATGGAGTCTTTATTGGTTTTGGTTAGGATTACATGGTCACCGACGGTGCTTCAACCTGAAAACTTTCAGAACTTGGCCAAAGATTTGCTATGATCGGGATTTCGAATCGTATTAACAAATCGATTACACATAAAGAATACGGATAAGTATCATCGAACTTAGATCTTAACTAGGTGTCTTAAAAAAACCTAGCCTTCTATAACACTCCCTTCACCGGACGGTTACCCATTCTCCGCCGACAGACAATCAAGGAACGATTCACTAACCAAACTCGCAAGTCTCTCCACCGGAGACTCCGACGGCGTGTGAGAATCCGATGACATAGATTCCCAATCGGGAAATTCGAAGGGACACTTTGGTGACGTTGGTACTTCTTCCTCCTTCACCTCCAAAACATATCTATAAGGAAGTGTATATATGAAGGACCAACTTGTAATTATCTATAAGTGAAACCCTAGTGTCTAGACTATATATACTCTGTAAATCATTCATCTCATGTATCAATACAAGTATTTGATCATATGGTATCAGAGCAATAAAGATCCAAAACAGACCTAGTTTTTTATTATTTGGCCGCCTCTTTTCTCCTCTTCCTTCTCATTCTCTCTTTTGCTTCCTCATCACGTTTTCTTCTTCTTGATCGATCATGGCCTCTTCCAATGAGATCCTTGCTCCCACTGATGCGTCTTCTCTCATCAATATCAACATGTCCAATGTCAAACAACTCACTCCTACGAATTTCCTCATGTGGAATCGTCAGGTGTCTGCTCTCCTCGATGGCTATGACCTTGTAGGCTATCTCGACGGCTCGATCTCTCCCCCTGCTCCTACGGTCACCACGGCTGGCGTCACTGCTGCGAATCCTTTGCACAAACACTGGAAGCGACAGGACAATCTCATTTACTCTGGCCTATTAGGTACAATCTCCGACTCTGTTCAGCCTCTGTTATCCAAGGCAAAGACGTCGGCTGAGATCTGGACTCTTCTTCGCGACACCTATGCCAATCCTAGCCGTGCTCACATCAAGCAGATCCGTGATCAGCTTACTCAATGGAAGAAAGGTACCAAGACCATCGATGAATACGTACAGGGGTTTACTACTCGTTTCGATCAATTGGCTTTGCTTGACAGTCCCATTGCCCATGAAGATCAAATTGACTACATCCTTGGTGGTCTCTCTGATGATTATCGTCGTATCGTTGACCAGATCGAGGGTCGTGATACAGCTCCGAAAATTACCGAAGTTCATGAAAAGTTGATTCATCATGAACTCAAACTTCAGAACATGGTCAACTCTTCTGCGGTTCCTATCACAGCAAACACTGCCTCCTCCAAAGCTTCTGGTTACAATCAACAGTCTCGTAATCAGTCTCGCCATGGTCCTCGTGGTTTCTCTCATCACAATGCGTCTCGTGGAGATTCTCGTAGTTATGGACGTGGCTATCAAGGACGGTGTCAGTTATGTGGGGTCTATGGCCACAGTGCGCGTCGGTGCTCACAGCTTCAATCTCCTGGTGGACAATATCCCTCTTCCGGTGGTTATAATTTTCCTGGTGGTGCGTCGTCTTCTTCCATGGTGCCATGGCAGCCTCGTGCAAATGTTGCTATGGTACCACCATACAACCCGGCAAACTGGATTATGGATACGGGAGCAACACATCACTTAACATCCGACTTGGCGAATCTCTCGGTTCATCAGCCCTATACTGGCGGTGAGGAAGTCACTATAGCCGATGGTTCAGGCATCCCTATTACAAAAACTGGTTCCGCCATTCTCCCTACTCCAACACGTTCACTTGCTCTTAATAATGTCTTATATGTGCCGAATGTTTGCAAAAATTTGATATCGGTGTACCGCTTGTGTAACGCTAATAATGTCTCGGTGGAATTTTATCCTGCCTTCTTTCAGGTGAAGGACTTGAGCACGGGGGCCCGGTTACTCCTCGGCCGAACTAAGAATGAGTTGTATGAGTGGCCGGTTGTCAACAACACTATCACCAGCTTTGCTGCCTCTCCAACACCGATCACCGACCTCCACTCATGGCATTCTCGACTTGGCCATCCATCTTTACCTATTTTGAAAGCTATTATTTCACAATTTTCATTACCTCTATCTTCTTCTAAACACAAAGATTTATCTTGTTCCGACTGTCTCATCAATAAAAGTCATAAATTGCCATTTCATACAAACACTATTGTCTCCACAAAACCTCTTGAATATCTTTATTCCGACGTCTGGACGTCTCCTCTTGTGTCAGTTGACAACTTCAAATATTATCTTGTTATTGTGGATCACTTTACACGCTATACTTGGTTATATCCCCTAAAACAAAAGTCTCAAGTTAAAGAGGTGTTTATAGCTTTCAAAAATCTTGTCGAGAATCGCTTTAGTGGTCGAGTTGGAACTTTATACTCGGACAATGGGGGAGAATTCATCGCCTTACGGTCCTACTTGGCGGCAAATGGTATATCTCATCTCACGACACCACCGCACACACCGGAACATAACGGTATCTCCGAACGGAAACATCGTCATGTGGTCGAGACAGGTCTAGCTCTCCTTGGTCACGCATCTGTTCCGAAGACATATTGGCCTTATGCTTTTGCGACGGCCGTGTACTTGATCAATCGCATGCCAACGGAAGTTCTCTCCGGTGTTTCTCCTTATGTGAAATTGTTCCAGCAGTCTCCGAATTACCTGAAGCTCCGCGTCTTTGGGTGTTTGTGTTTTCCATGGTTAAGACCATACACATCGCACAAACTAGATGATCGTTCATCGCCGTGTGTGTTTCTCGGTTATTCATTGACACAGAGTGCTTATCTCTGTTCTGATATCAAAACGGGCCGTGTTTACACCTCACGACACGTTCACTTTGTTGAACATCAATTCCCGTTTCAAGCGGTTCACAAGGGAATCCTTCCTACACCGGAGGCTGCTGTTCGCTCCCATTCTCCGTCACTTGGAATTCCGGTCTTGCCACGTCCTACAACTCATTCGACTCCACCCCCGTGTACAGTCCTTCCCCCGTCTCCACCGCCAGCGCCACCGTCTACCACCACGTCATCCTCTTCGCCACCACCAGCTCCGGTCCACCACTCTGAGTCACCGTCGTCGAGTTCTACGTCGTCCTCTGCTTCTACGCAACCTCCCGATTCTCCACGCCCATCTTCGTTACCGAATCCCACAAACACCAACTCACAAATTAATTCTCCAACTTCATTAGGCCCAATAACCGAAAGCCCATCAACATCTCCTGGACCCATTCCCTCAAACTCCACCTCCCCAAGCCCAAATCCATTAACACCCTCTCCGTCACCAACCTCGACTTCCCAAGATTCACACAGTCCCACACCACCTCCGCAACCTGCAAACACACATTCCATGCGAACCCGATCCCAAAACAATATCGTTAAACCAAATCCCAAATTCAACCTATTAGCCAATACGACCACTCACTACATCCCGACGACAGTGGCACAAGCTCTCAAGGACCCCCGGTGGCGACAGGCAATGATTGATGAGTACAACGCTCAGCTGCGATATCGCACATGGGATGTTGTTCCTCCATCCTCCGCTCAAAACGTGATAACGTGTAAGTGGATTTTTACCATCAAATATCTTCCTGATGGTTCTGTTGATAGATATAAGGCGAGGCTTGTGGCGCGTGGATTTAATCAACAATACGGCTTGGATTATTCTGAAACGTTTAGTCCGGTGATCAAAGCCACAACAATACGGATGGTTCTCGAGGTTGCTGTCAAGAAGAATTGGTCCATCCAACAAGTGGATATTAACAATGCCTTTTTACAAGGTACCATCAAGGAAGAGGTCTATGTCTCGCAACCACCCGGATTTGTCGACAGAGACAGACCACATTTTGTTTGTAGATTGAACAAAGCATTATATGGGTTGAAGCAGGCTCCTAGAGCCTGGTACGAAGAACTGAAGACGTTTCTTCAACAATCCGGTTTCAAAAACTCTCTTGCGGATACGTCACTGTTCATCTATCACAAAGGCAATGACTATATTTATGTATTGGTTTATGTGGATGATATTATTATTGCTGGTGTTCCTTCACTTGTTCAGGCGTTCCATTTGGCTCTTGCACGACGATTTTCTCTCAAGGATCTGGGTCCTTTGAGCTATTTTTTGGGCATTGAGGCTACACGGTCTTCCCGCGGACTACATCTTATGCAGCGTAAATACATCATCGACCTCCTCACCAAAACACGGATGCTCGATGCAAAGCCGGTTGCTACACCAATGGTATCCTCGCCAACTCTTGCTATCGACTCCGGTACGCCTCTTGCTGATGCGAAGGACTACAGAGCAGTCATTGGTAGCCTCCAATACCTCTCGTTTACAAGACCTGATATCGCCTTTGTTGTGAACCGACTATCCCAGTTTATGCATCAACCGACAGATAAACATTGGCAGGCCGCAAAACATGTCCTCCGCTATCTTGCTGGAACCAAGTCTCACGGTATTTTTCTTCGATCAGATGCTACACTCACGATTCATGCTTTTTCTGATGCTGATTGGGGTCGAGCTCATAATACATACACATCCACCAATGCATATATCATATATTTTGGTGCTAGTCCGATCTCCTGGTCTTCTAAGAAGCAACGAAGTGTCTCTCGCTCCTCTACCGAAGCCGAATACAGGGCAGTTGCAAATGCTGCCTCGGAACTGCGTTGGATATGTTCCTTGTTGTCTGAGATGGGGATCACTCTTCCCGTAGCTCCTGTTCTGTATTGTGATAATGTCGGAGCAACTTACTTGTGTGCCAACCCAGTTTTCCATACCCGCATGAAGCATATTGCTATCGACTACCATTTTGTCCGTGAGTTCATTCAATCTGGGGTTCTGCGCGTCGCTCATGTGTCCACTCACGATCAACTCGCCGATGCTTTAACCAAACCCTTACCTCGTCCACAGTTTGAGAATCTCATATCCAAGATTGGAGTCAGAAAACTGGCTCCATCTTGAGGGGGTGTATAAGGAAGTGTATATATGAAGGACCAACTTGTAATTATCTATAAGTGAAACCCTAGTGTCTAGACTATATATACTCTGTAAATCATTCATCTCATGTATCAATACAAGTATTTGATCATAATATATAGTCTTCTCTTTCATCGTTATCACAATCAACGGCTACGAACGAATGGTTCAAAAGCTTACTCGTTAACCGTTGTAGTTAACATAATCCGGCGCCATATACAACGGCGTCCCTCTAATCTCAACCCCTTCTTTTGACGGGCCGTCGCTAAATTTGGGCTGCTTTGCAAGTCAGTAAAAATGTTGAGGTCATTACTGACTAATGATAACTATAATACTTACTTATGCAGAAGATTGGGTTGGAAATGTAAAGATTTCAAAATTAGGTATTGGAAGTAGAATTCTGGAAAATTGTGGGGCTTTGCATATCAATCTATGGATTCTGGAAAATTTGTCTTAATTTTGTGTTTCCTTTACTTTATTTTTGCGTTCCAAGTTTGGTGACCCTAATCGACATTACATGATGCATCAAGGAAAATTAATTATTTTTTCCTTTTATTGTTAGCGAGAAAAACTGTCATTTAATTTTTATGTGTTATAAAAGTAGAACTTGTTATTCACTATATTTACTTTTACATTTATTTTCGAGAATTCCAATATTGACGTCTAGCTACAATATTAGGGATGTATTAGCTTGATGTGATCATTGTTTTTTTGCTGGATCCCGGATGTATAGTTTTGCAAGGTTGTTTGAGAGAAAAATGACGTGTTACGAAAGCATATAAAATCCAATACGAAAAGATATTGGGTTATATATATTATAGGATTTGTTTATGTGATTGTCTTTTGACTTGAGAGCATGAATCATCTTGTTCGACGATAACCGGTGGGTAGCTTGTTGAGGATTCTTCCTTGTAGGTTTTCCCTTTTTCGCTTCCCCAAAACAGTATCTTTTCCGTTTGGGGAGTTCAAGAATAAAGAAGATTTGCTCTCAGCGAAGGAGCAAGAAAGAAAGAGAAAGATGAAAGAAAAAATTCAGACATATTTGGAACTCAGAAGCATTTATAAATCAGAAGAGAGGGGCGGCGAAAAGATGAAAGCTGAAGGAATACCGATTTACAAGATGTTAGCTTCTTACATATCAGCATATGACTCAAAAGGAATGGAAAAGTTTTTGAACAAGTTGGAGGAGAAAAGACCAAAGGGGTTTGGTTTAGCTATGTTGCGTAAGTCAGAGCCATTATTGGTTAATGATGGATATTACGACGTCCTCGGACCAAAAGTCTATTGGTATCTCATGTTAATTTATAGGCGTATAGGAGAAAAGGAAGACCTTCGCCGTTTGTGGAACTTAGCTAAGGATAGGAAAGTATTTGATACAATCGGTCAATATACTCGCACGATTATGCTCTTTTGGGTTAAAGACGATCTCGAAGGGGTTCACGAGGTTCTTGAAGAGTGGGATACCGGGGAGCATCGTTTTTCCCAAGTCAAGATAAAAGATATTCTGGAATTTGATCACTACAAAACACTCACGATACAAGACACTAAGTCAACAGTGAACGACATGCTTGAAGATCATAAGGAAGAAGAGGAGAGGAAGAAAACGGCGATGGAAGTAAGGCAAAACGGATGGGACCCAAATAACAATCTTGCTTTGTCTGCATACGCATGTGTTCAATATGTGGAGGGTCGGACAGACATTGAGAGTGCAGTTGATGTTTTAAGATTACTGGGGAAGCGTGAGCCGCAAGGTACTATCAAGCCTATCATGGATAAAGATCAGTTGAGTAGGAAAATGGTGGAGGCAATGAGAGGAGGAGGATATGTTGGTGAAGTTTGAACAAGATTGATGATAACAGACTAGCATTAACTAAAACACTCGACGTACTAGAAACAAATACCAAAAAGAGTATCAACTTGATTGTACGATGTGGTTTTTATCAAAAGGGGAGAAAAATAAAATATATGCGTTTTATCAATAGACAGCTGTCTAACATCATTGTTTGGTGCATAGTCAAGTTTTAAAGATATGGCTTTGAGTTTGCTTTCGTGTGGCTATCAATGATTCATTTTGGTATTACTAAAAAAAAAAGAAGATTGTATTCCTTTCTTAACGGAAACAATGGAAGATGTGACCGTGATTTCTTCGAGCATTGTTAAACCCGGAAACATCAGTCATTCGGGTCAGGCAAAGATCCATCTTACTCCATCTGATCTTAGCCTTCTCTATCTCGATTATCCTCAAAGAGGTCTCCTCTTCCACAAACCCGACCCGCAAACCCATTTCATCTCTCGGTTAAAGTCCTCTCTGTCTACTACTCTAGAGACCTACTTCCCCTTCACTGGTAGTCTTGTGAAAGTGAACAACCATGAAGATAATACGGTGTCGCTTTATATCGACTGTGACGATGGCCGTGGTGTCAAATTTGTTCATGCCATAGCGGATTCTGTCTCGGTAAGTGATATCCTTCAACCTCGAGGCTCTGTTCCTGACTTTTTCAGACTTTTCTTCCCGATGAACGGTGTTAGAAGCATAGACGGCATCTCGGAGCCCTTGCTTTACGTTTCACACGAACTTTCTTAATTTGTGTGAAATATGTCAAAATAACACTATTTGTGAAAGAGAGAGAGTATATAAGAGTTTTTGGCTAAAATTACAAAGATTAATAAACAATAAATATTTAATCATTTAACATAATTTAACCAATACAAAAAAATATTGTGGAATTTAAATAGTCAAATTTATTAAATTAATATTAAAAAGTGCATAAAGACATGAGAAAACCTTGTAAAATGGAACAAATTATACTCCCTCTCTTCCATTATATGAGAATTATTGGTTCAAAGGACAAAAAATAATAAATAATAAATATTATATTATTTAATCAAATTAAAAGAAAATACTACAAAATTTAAATAGTCAAAAAAATATTAAATTAATATAAAAATGCATTAAAACTTAAAAATCTTATAAAATAGAACAAACAGAAAATGTTAAAAGAACTTATATATTCGAAGAGATGAAGTATCTTGTAAAGAAGAAGTATCATTTAAGAGTCTTTTATTTGCACTAACCTTAATATAAGAGCAAGTACAACGGTGGTATTTAAAGGGTTTTTAGGGTTACTTAAGAATAAAAATAAATCATAATACATGATAAATGTTAAAATCGATTCTTAATTAAGCATTTTTAGTATCGATTCTTATGTTATATGTGTTTGTCTCTGATTGGTTCTTGAATTTAACAAAAAGAAAAGAAAAAAACATCGACGGTAGCTTTTTTCTTTTTTCCTCTCTTCCTCTCTCTATCATTTCACGAACCCAAAATCGGTGAAGTTTTCTCAAGTCGGAATCTGTTGAATTGAGAGAGAGGAGATGAGTCGGAAATGGTTGAATTTTCCTCAAGTCTCAATCTTCTAAACTCCTCAACGCTGTCTCTGATTTTGGGGTTAGTTGTTTCTCTCAATTGGTACAATTTTTTTTTATCTCTTGCTCCCTCTGTTTGTTAATTTGATTATCTTGATCTCGATTTGAAACCTCGATCTGGTTAATTGATTTATAAAAGATTAAAAAGAAAAAAAACATTATGATTTATGCTCTGTTTGTTGTGGTGTGTATGGGTTTAGGGTTTCGTGATTGATTGGGAGAACTTGGACTATGAGTTCGAGACTAGGCCTATCATGGACCCATTTTTTAATTGCTGCTTACAGTACCAATGATGAAGTATAACATGATAGGCCTAGTCTTTGATTTGTTGATGTACAATTGTATGCTTGTGGTCCTTTTTTCTTTTTTTCTTCTTCTTACTCTGTTTGCTCACAAATGGTTTGTGCAGGGGAGTCGGATTGAGTTCGTGCATCACGTTTCGGCGAGTTACAGGTGTTGCGCAGGTATCCTTTATTGGGTTACGTATTGGGCTAAGGATTTGGCATCATCCAATCCTGAGCCTTGACTTTATCAGACTAATGTTCGCCTCTGCGGACCAAACCTTTTGTGAGCTTTATATTTTCAGGCTCAAACCTACTGATGAAGGTATCTTCTTCAAACCAAATCTCTCTTTTTGCTCTCAACCCATTCATATACCAGTTGCAGTTTCTCGGGTATTTTAGTGTTGCTTCATGTTTTATGCTCTTCTTATTTGGCTGAGCATAGCATAAAACATAGTTTAATTTGATGGTTAACAAGTGGGGGATTCTGGATATTTTGCCTTTTAGTTGATTATTGGATAGTTGCCTGTAGTTGATGATGGACTCTAGGAATACTTCTTTCGCATATTGTTGTGCCTCATGTGTATGGCACATTCTGAAAATGCGGAAGTGATTGTGTTTGGATGTAAACTAGTGTGTGTGTGGTTATGATACATATATTGCTGCTGTTCAAGTGGATCCTCCTCCTCCTTAGTAAAGACACACAATCGGTGTTTATCTCTTTCCTCTCTCTTCTCTGTTTTTGTATTTCTGATGCTACATCTATTAATCCTTCTTGTCTCTGTTATTTCAGGTAAAGGGTGACAACCGAAGAGCTTGCTGTTACAAGAGGTTAAGGGTGACAACCAAAGATCAACCTCTCTATTGCAGATCGCTATTGTAGTTACTGAGTCCGGATTCTTCACGTTATTGCAGCCAGGATGATAACTAATCGTTTTTGTAATTTTTTTTTAATATGCTTTTATATCATGTAACTTTAAATTTTACGAAATACAAAATTTTTTATGTTTTAAAAAATATTTAAAAATTTAAACAAACCAAATTGTACTTAACATATTATAATTTTGAAAAAAAAAAAAAAAATTTAAGAACCTAAAATTAGTATCTACCATTGACGCATACCTTTTGACAGTTTTTAAAAAAGTTTTTAACTTCATTATTTATAAATATTATAATTAAAAATATACTTAAGTATCTTTTTTTAGAATCTACCATTGTACATGCTCTAACCTCAATCCCTTTGAAATCGGCCTGAAACCATTTTTGTGACAGCAACTATACTCGGTGATGGAAGTTTCAAGTTTGATTCTCTTGACTCAAATTCTTCTGATGGGTCACGCTCCATCAAATATTTTTCTTACATTCATCGAATGGCTATGTCTAAAAGTTCAGCTTTTGAATAATAATGAAGCCTCTAAAACCCAATGGGCCTACATTCCAATAAATAGAGAAAAACGCTAGAAGGATCCAAATTTATCGTCTTGAGTAGAGATCAAATTTATGGTACGAGAGAAGTTAGTTTTCCTTGAAGCAAACTAGCAAAGTATCTGTCGTGTGGTGGACACGATCCTCTGTTAACGTTCTTACTCCAACACTCAAAAGACACTAATATGCTTCTTCCTTTTTTCCCTTTTTAAATACACTTTTTCTGATGGATGGATTTAGATCAGATCTTAATTATAGTACCGAACAATCAATTGATTCCTCAAAATTTGATGAAAGAAGAAAAAATAATCAATGAAGACTACAATGAATTGTATTAACAAATCAATTACACACAAAGAATACGAATAAGTATTCTTAGCTAGGTGTTAAAAAAAAAACCTAGCCTTCAACTCTGTTTTTCTAACACTCATGACGTCACCTGACGGTAATCCAATCCCCTTCGACAGACCAATCAGGGAACGATTCACTAACCAAACTCCCAAGTCTCTTCACCGGAGAATCAGACGGCGTGTGAGAATCCGATGACATAGATTCCCAATCGGGAAACTCGAATGGACACTTTGGTGACGTCGGTGCTTCTTCCTCCTCCACCTTCAAAACATAGTCTTCTCGTTGATCGTGCTCTTCACAATCAACGGCTACGAACGGATGGTTCAAAAGCATCTCAGCCGCCCATCTATTCTCGGGATCTTTGACAAAACACTTAGACAAGAAATCTTTTCCTTCTTCCGACAAGAACTCTGGAATCTTCGGTAACTCACCACCGGCACCAATACGCATCAAAAGCGACATGACGTGTGATCCTTCTTTCACACTCCACGCCGTTTTGCCACTAATCATCTCAACTACAGCGCATCCTAACGCCCACACGTCAGCCGCTGATCCATACTCGTTATAGTTAACAGATTCCGGCGCCATATATAACGGCGTCCCTCTAATCTCAACCCCTTCGTTTGACGGCGTTAAAACTCCGTCAACTCTCCTCGCCAATCCGAAATCGGCTATTTTAACGGCGCCGTCGTTAAACAACAGAATATTCCCGAGTTTTATATCGCAGTGAGCAAACCCTTTCGCGTGGACGTGACGTAACCCTCTGAGCACTGATCCCGTGTGGCGGCGTACGGTGGGTTCCGGTAAACCCTCACCACCTAGTTTCTTCAACTGTGTCGCTAAACTTCCTCTTGAAGCGTACTCCAACAACAAGTTATGTAACTTCTCTCCGTTCTCCACCGTTCGATCCTCGCCGTAACACCGTACGATCTCAGGGCAATCACCGAGTGAATCCAACACTGATTTCTCGTTAGAAAGAGAAGCGGCGCCATAAGAATCAGACGATTTCACGGCGATAAGCCTCGGGAACACACCGGAATCTTTATTAGTAGTCGTCGCTACACTTACAGTAGAAAACGTTCCGAACCCTATTGTTTCTCCACGAACCCACTCCATTGAGACAAAAAGCTTCTGAGATTAATGAAGAACTAGATTATGTGTGGATGAGAGAACTGTGAAGAAAAGGTTTCGTTTCTATAAGATTGGAAGAATGAGATTTTAGGGTTAATAAGAAAGTTTCCTTTTTTCTTTTGGGATTGGATTCACCGATTCAGAATTGGAATGGGAATTGAAGTATATAGCAAACAGAGAGATACAGAGCATGTAGCTCGTGACTGTTTATTGTGCCTTATGTCGCAACTTCTTCATTATATACTAACAATTTTATTATTAAATTTTTTAGATGTTGATAATTATATCCCAAAGTTTACATTTTTGAGATAATAAAAATTTAATGCACGTGATGAGAGAGTGGATATTTGATTTTTCATTGTTGGGTCTGCTAAAATTAAAAAGGAAATTAAATAACAAAATATATATTTATTAAATTGGGAAAAAATTAAATAACAAAATAACAAAAAATTACTTTATGAATAATGGTGTTGATTGGGATTTAAAATCGAAAATTTTATAGTAATTATTATATAGATCATATAGTTAGAACTTCTTCCAAGGGCCGTTGATATAAAATTGTAAAAAAATGCAAGTTGGGGTTTGTAATGTTGTTTGGTGAATCCAAGTATCAAATTCTTTCTCCATTTAGTAACGTATTTGCATTTTCTCATAGTATACGGATATTCTTAGAGCAGCTGCAATTTGCATGCTTATTTTCGAATAGTATAATGTTTCTCTGTAAAAATAAAACTAAACTTATATTGATAGATGAGAAAAATGCTGAATACGATGAAGTTGTCACATGTGAATTGTAATATAGTTTTGTTTTTTTATTGTTTTCTTACCAAATTCCAATAACAATTCAACAGATTTTGATGCTTCAATATATGACTTTATCCGACAACTCTTCCAATCACCATTCTTTTTGCTAATATTTTATTAGTCACGACTTTACGATGAATTTCACTTTTATCCTATAAAAATGCTTGATATAGAAGTTTTCACAACAACTTGCTTGGCCGTCCAAGTTTTGAGGTCGTAATGGGCATGATTGCATGAGAATCATAGAAAAATAATATTCTCATCATTGTTTTGATAAAATACTTAATTTCATATGTCCCTTTGCGTCATAATTTCGATTTTTCCGTATCTAATTCATATCTAACGTTAGAAAAATCTTATTACAAGTACACTTTTGTTACAATAACTCAGATAGTGTATAAACGATATTTTGATATTACTCCTCTATACACTTACGCGTTTGCACATAACTTAATAGCGCTGATATTGTTTACTTATCTTGTTTTGGATCAGAAGGTTGCAAGATTGTCTTGAAATAAATTGCGGCGCAACTCACAACTCTACAATATAAAAGTAGTGATAAAAAATAAATAAAAGAAACTAGTGGCCAAGAAACGGAAAAGAAGTGCTTCACAGTGAAGTTTAGTTTCTTTCCTTTCTTTATTGTCGGAATCAGCAGAGCTGAAGTCTTCGATTCCAAACACAAGAGTAACAGACTTTCGCAAGTTGCGGCTCCTCGTAAAAAACATATATAAATTTATAATATTATCATATGATTTGTTTCACCCATTTTTTAGTGCTATTAGTGAAAATAAAGAGATAACAGACATTAACGGAACCTGACGATGACGAACGCACAAAGCTCAGGGGTTGCAGTAACACGAGTTTTGATGAAAGTGAAGTTAGTATATCCTTAATTACTTAGCCGTCACTCCGTCACCCTCACATGTTCGCATGTTCTTCCCACCATTTTTTATTTTTCTATTTCCTTCTATTAAATTTATTTGTTTCCTAGATTTTCTTGCATAATAAGTATTACTATTACTATTCTTATAACAAATATCTTCCTCGATAATATAGATATTCTTTTCTCTGTATGAATGGATAAAGATCTTGCGACTTGCGAGCTCTTTTTTTCTTTTTTTGGTTTTGATACCATGAACCAATCACATACTCCGATTTTTCTTTTCTTTNTTTTTTTTTTTTTTTTTTTTTTTTTTTTTTTTTTTTTGAACAAAATTTTTTTTCTTTTCTTCTTTCGGCTACTTTATCGTATAGTTTATACTTTTTCCCTATCTGCTTAAATTTATTTCTGTTGTAAGATTTCTATGATTCTTCTGTAGCCTACACATTATAGAGTCTTCAACCGTCGCTTGCTATTAACGCATGATTATTGGTATATGTCAGCTTTCACTATACATAGTTATATACTTATATGAATTTGATTATATATGGTATATGCATCGACCATTAGTTTCAGAAGAAAAAAAAATATTTAAAAGGTAACATCCCAATTGTGTTTCGGAAAATACATAGTCTTAAATGGTTGGAACTCGATCTACGGTATAAAAATAAACAAGTTGGAAAGAAGGGAGATTGTCTAGCAAATGGAACGGAACAAAGTCGTGAGCCTTACCGATCGAATATTTTAGTCTCTTGGTATGGGATATATGTCTCTACTCCTAATACACAACTTGCCTTGTTCTATTAAATAAGATATATATATATCTAATAAAATAACACTGTACATAGGATGTCAAATAACATACTTAATAAGCAATGGAAGTCTATAGTAGATAACTAGAAAAGTAGTGGAATATGTTATATAATGTTTGTTATCAATGATTTTGGACAACAGAATTGTACACTATCATGCAGTAACTAACACGTTTACTTTTTATATGATTATAATACATAATGAAAAGTATAAATTAAGTTTTGATATAGTAGACTTCCCATATTAGCTTAAAACATTATATTGATTGGAGTACAAACATATAATTCTCTTATACTGCCACAGGATCCTAAGTAGGTCTCCTTTTTTGTTTGGTTAGATTATAAAAGGATTCGCTGACAAAAAAAATAAAATAAGATTATAAAGAGATTCAACTACAACATTGCGTTTAGCCTATAAAGAGAAATTATTTGAAACTTTTTTGATATGTTGATAAGTAAAAAAGCACCCGTTAGTTCTGAAGAAACGGAAACCCAAATTCCCATACGACTTGATCGTTTATTCCCATACAAATTCCCATATAGATATAACTATATAAGTAACTAGAAAGTAGCACACGCGATGCATAATTTATGTACGTATTATTAACTTGAAATTAAAAAATGAAGTTTATATTCAATTATATATGAAATTTACAGGTGTAATTGTTAATATATGTCTTGAAAAATAATATTCATAATACTACGGTTCAACTACAATATATAATATATATATGTTATATATTGTTTCGTAGAAGGGTCATGAAAAAAGGAAAGTTAAAGTACATATTACTAAATATTTTTGATTACAATATATTATTGAAATTATTTAAACAGTATGTTACTATAGTAATAAGACCATTACTTATAGCAAAGTCAACTATATATGATATTTTTGTTAAATAGTTAAGATAAATTATTTTTTTTTTTTTGGAAAAGAAAAAACTGATAAGTAGTTTAGAAAACAAAATAAGATCTTACTTAATTATTTTGATAGATAATTTTATGTTGTCCTATATATTAATTTTATTGTCATCATCTAAAAGTAATAGTTAACAAAAAAAATATTTTTATATATGATAAGTCAATTTTAAAATAATTTATTAAAACGATATCACAAAACAAATATCTTATAATATAAGTTTAACCAGTTTTATAAAAAATCATTGAAAAGGAAACTGTGTGAAATTTAATATATTTTTTTATTTTCTATATATTGTCTCCATTTGTAATAATTTTAATATAAATAGTATAATTAACAATAAATTAATTTTTGAAATTATTATTTTCTGTTATATCATAGGGTGATAAAGCAATTATGTTATGATACCATTATGTTTTTTTTAGTGCATATGTTTTAAAGACAATCAAACTGTAACTTATAAATTACTATTAAATACAAATTTGAGTTGTGTCTTAATACAATATACATGATTATTGAATATAATGTGAGTTTTTATATATTAGAAAATCTTTTATATTTTTAAATTAGTCTATCATAAATTAATTTGGTTTTAGTTTTTACTTTGAAATGTATGAAACCATTTTATAGTAATAGGACAATTAGTTACAACAAAGTTAATTAAATTTTGTTTGTTCGTTAAATAATTAAGATAAATTAATTTATTTATAATTTAGTTTTTTTTGGGAAAAAAAACTGATAAGTATTCTAAGAAAAAAATGTGTGACCTTACTTTGATAGATAAATTATGTTGTCTTATATATTAATTTTATTTTCATATATTAAAGTAATAGTTAACAACAAATAATTTTATAATATGACAAGTCAATTTTAAAATAATTTATTGATACGATATCACAAAAAAATATCTTATACTCTAAGTTAAGTCTAAATAATTTTTTATAAAATTCATGAAAATAAAAGTGTGTTTAATTTAATATAAATATGTTTTTCTTCTATAAATTGTCTCTATTTCTAATTATTTTAAAATAAATAGTATAATTAACAATAAATTAATTTTGAAACTATTATTTTCTGTTATTTCATGGGGGAGATAAAACAATTCTGTTATGATACCCTTTTTGTTTAGTACATATGTTTTAAAGACAGTCAAACTGTAACTTATAGAATACCATTAAATACAAATTTGAGTTGTGTCTTTAATACATTATATATGATTATTGAATATAATGTGATATATGTATATATATATATTAGAAAATTTTCTATATTTTCAAATTAATCTATCATAAATTAATTTGGTTTCAGTTTTTACTTTAAAAATATGAAATCATTTTCTATTCTTATTTGGTTTTAATTTGTTTCTATTTTTTAGTTGGGTTGATCAGTATTTTTTTTTTAAGTTTTATAGTGTATGATTTCGTTATGAAATATATTAGATGCTAAAACTAAAAAATGAAAGGAATATATTTTTTGTAACAATGTTGAAAAAAATTTAAGAAAAACAAACTATACAACAATTATCTTTTTTTTTAACAAACTATACACCACATAAGATACAAATAAGATAAAATCAAATAAAAAAATAGAATGTTAAATTTAAAATTAACCAGAATGACATGTGTCACAAAAATAGAGTGCTAAATGTCACACTCTTACACAAAGTTAGAAAAAACGTTATGTTATTGTATAAGATTCAACTTGACGTCCTAATAAGTGGAATCGTTTTCCTCAAAGCTAATAAATGGGGTCCCTATCCTCTAAAGATAAGCATAATTCAAGATTTTCGAATATTCCTTGGAATACGGATTGTAGTAAACTTCTAACCTTTAAACGTCGTTATGTAAACCTAGCTAAAACACTGCACGCATCATGGTATCCCAAAATTAAACAAAGACTAATTCAGACCTTATGCTGATTTTTTTTTTGGTAGGCCGTAGGAGACAAACGTCCCCTACTATTTATCAAAGCATAAAAAAAAAGAAATTACAACCGAACATTAAGAGGGAACGCAGTTCCATTACCATCCTCTAACATAACTGTCATTATAACATCCGGGCAGACATTCAACTAATTCAAACCTTATGCTGATTGAACAACAGTCAATTTCAGCGGATGGATCAAATATGGTATGGATTTTAATTAGAAACACTGCATGTATCCACTTCATTGACCGAGCTGATAAACTCAGAATTAGGTCGTCTTATTAAACCAAACCCAAAATGGGCGGCCGAAACCAAGTGCATGAACATCAATTTAAACATGTTTTTTTTTCTATTGTTGAAGTTGCAGTCAAAGGCTATTCTAAAAGTTAAAACATATGTTTTGTTTCTTTGGAAGTTCATAAAGGAAAGCCATCGGTAAACTATTCACGATAAGAAGATTTTTTCATGCATAAATAAATTTGGCTAGGCCAGTTCCTAAAATTATCAATGAAACGAATATCTAAAATCAAAAACTGTATGGGTTTGGACTTTCGAACAAAGTTTTCATCTCGTAATGGGCTTTAATATAATTAAGAGATGTAGTTATACACCTAGAAATGGACATACTTATAGCTTTGAAGAAATTGTTGGTGTAGTAAGTAAGATCTTTCTCTGTGTTGACATGGAATTTTATTAACTGATAATGCACCATATGATTGGTAGTACATCTTCTGCTTCTAGAACAAAGTCACTTGGTCAATAATGTTGCTGTCTTTCTTCGACCAAAACATGTATGATATTGGACTAACTTTTGTATCGGTGTCGATTACATCAAAATAATATCTCATTTATGGCATGGTATACATGACCTATGGTTGTAGTGGTCATGGGCTCAAACTTCTTATCTTTGTGAAATGGGTATCTATTTGGGCTTAGGTACCTTGTGAATTGTGTGACACGAACAACATGCATACAACTCTTTCTTGTCTAAAAACCTTGGTTTGTGATAAAATAAAAACAAAATTGTACAAGGATGTCAGCTTGGGTTTCACCATCTTTTGTAATGAATGTAGGTGATTCAAGTTCCAAGAAACTAATAAGTAAGAAAATTTTAAAAATCATTTCGGGATTAAATTGTTTAATGTACACTTATTCAAAAGATAAAAAGTTATTTATACAGCATAATATTATTACAATTACAATAACAGTATGTATTGCTCAATCGGAGTATTGTATTATACAATATGCCTTTCTACGTTAATTTGCAAAATAAAAAAGTTGATCAAGCGAAGAAGATCGAATTAGTTAAAATATAATTTTACATATATACATTATGTTACATATCCATTTTTGTCATAATTTTCAATATTTTGAGTTCATTAGTATTCAAATCACTATATATATATATATGGTAATTTGTTTCCTATAGCTATATTTGTTCAGAAAATGATTGTTTAATAAGAGAATTAGAATTTCAGAATTTGTAATTCCAAATTTAAATTTATTACATAAAATATATTGCAGACTCTTGCAAGTTAAAAAGTATCTGATAGATTTTTTTTTCTTATAAGAAATGTAAAAATTTCTTTATGCAAAAATGTTCGTCTTATAATCTATATCCCCCAAAACTTTGTAATCTAGAAAGTTGGCTCAACACACATGTGCATCAAGATAGTATTACAACAAGTACGAAATGACATAAATTACACACTTTGACACTTGTTACATTAGAAACAAGACAGAAACATGTCGGATTGATCAGTGACAACAGTGGATTAATTCACTTGGTGATAATTAAATATTACTAGTACTCTGTAACACTTTAGTCTAATTTACAACCCAAGACTGACTTTTAATTAAACCATCCCAAAACTAAAACATCATCGAAAGCCGGAAAGATTGAAAAGGATAGTTTCATAATATTTAATTCAACTCCTCCTAAAATATTGATTCGCTTCATATTAATAAATATGAAATATATTTTAAAATCATCATCATCATCATCTAAGAATCTGTGCATTTCCAAGCATCTGGTGATGATCAGACCGCATAGTCCCACACCCTTTTCCTCCATATCCTCCACCAACAGTACCCGCCAGTGCTCCTCCGGCCACCGCCGTCATTCCTCCCCCGTTAACCACCGCATGTTCCTCCAGCGATTGCACCTGCTTCTTAAGAAACTTAACGTAATGGATAGCCTCGTCGAGCATCGACGCCGTATCCATCTTGGTGCCACCGGGGACAAGCCGTTGAAGAATCCGAATGCGCTCACTTATCCTCTCCCTTCGATGTCTAGCCGCCACGCTCTGTGGATCCTTAGAGATCCTCACGTTCTTTCTCTTCGGTGGCTTCACGGACTCCGGATCAATATGTATAGGCTGCATCACGGCTATTCGAAAGATCATCTCTCTCATTGCCGCCATGTTGGCGTTGTCGCTGCATCCTCCTCTTTTCTCCGGGAGAGATGATGACATGGACGGGGCATACCGGAAATTTAAACCGGGTTGGTGGTGATGAGAGATGGTTGGGTCAAGTGGGAGATGAGTATGGGTGGGGTTGAAGAAGAACGGGTGGGTGTTGGATTCGGAGAGCATCATAACGTTATGGGAATTAGGGTTAGGGTTTGAGTTAGAGAAGTGTTCAGGAAGCTTCTCCATCTGCTGCATCATCATGTTCATTAGAATGTCGGAGTTATCCATCTTATTTGATTTTTTTGGGGGGGAATTTATAGAGTGTCTTTTTCTTTGAGAGATATGGAGAAGCTGGTGAGATAAGGTATGGAGGAAGAAGAAGATTGACTGACAAAGCTTGAAAATTTAGGTTTTTGTGTGTGTCTGATACACAGAAGAGATGGTGATGAAAGAGAGAGGAAGAGAGTTATGTGCGAAATGTAAACTGGTTACTACCAATCAGAGATTCAGCAATATAACAGGAACTAGAAGTGATGGATTTATATAGCACTTTGTGGCCCATTCTTAATTCTTTAACTTATTACACACACACATATATATATATATATATAATATTTAACAATTAGGATTCTTTTCCTTCTTCTATTTTTCACACTCCTAAACTTTTTTACACACACATATGTATGTAACATGTGTACGTATGTATGTAATAATGTATCCTAGCTAGGTGTTGAAACTTATTTGAATACGATGTTGAAATTTTTTTCCTTGCTTTGACATGTATGTTACAACCTTCCATGCAACATTTATTTTTCTTTTTCCCATATGGCATTTTATGTTTGATTCTAGATGAATTAAAATGTAGTTAAGGAGAAATTAAAAAAATTAAATTTATTTACCTCAACATTTCAATGCTAGTTTTGCATAAAGTTCAGCTGGTGTTACATCCACAACTCGCAAAAATCACTGATTAATCAGTTGGTGACTTGGTGTTATGTTGTAGTCATTTAGCTGATCAATGAAAAATTCGTTTCACTTTATAAGAGTCATCTTGACTGTCGAATTATGAAGATATTATCCTTTGTTTGAATCGACCGTCCACGTGTCACAAATCGGTGGAATATTGGACCCACGAGTTGTGAACCAAGGCGCTTCTGGACAAATCAAAGGTGCATGAACCGCTCTCACCACTATCGAGTGAGGGCCTCACTGTGAGGCAGCAACCATGAACTTTCCTATTTCTACCATTTTACTTCGTTCCTTTTTTTTTTTTTTAATCTAAGTAACATAATTTTATTTCTTTATCTGCTCGAATGCTAGATATTGAAAATAAGAATAACTTTGAATTATAATGGGAAAGAGAGTAGTCGTGTATTATTTTTATATTTCCCTTTTCTTCTATCAATATTTTATACTATTAGTTTCTTTATAATTGTTAATTACCCCCACATTCACATGAAATATGTCAGAATCCAGGGAACCCATCTGCTTCGCCGGGATCTGTTCAGGCGACGGCGAAATATATTTAACAAAATATTACCTTGGATTCAAGGTTTTCTTATTTAATCTTTTAATATGGATCCAATATTTTATGCATGATAATATTTTATAAGATGCATAATACATTGTCTAGTTAGTAACTAAGATCGATGTCACGAGTTATTACTTCTTCGAATATAATTGAAGAAAACGTGAATATAAGGTTAAATGTTGATTGTTTTATATTAAATATGATAATAGTGTATTCAAACTACAAGCCATCATGTTAAAATCCGATCAAATTTTCAGTATATAGTTTACAACTTTACTACATTGGCATTTTTACAGTGTATACACACACGTAATTAGTCGTTCATATTTTGTGGAAGAAGATTGTCTATAATGGACTAAATATATAAATCGAATCTCACTTGGCGTCGAGCGTTAGCATATGGGCACGCTTATCAAAGCCGATCGGAAAGGACTTATTGCGATCTTCATTAAATTATGTTTTCCTTTATTTTTATTTTGTTTTGTTTCAAGAGCTTTACGTCAATATATAGAGTACTTGTGTGTGTGTGTGTGTGTGTTTTTTGGTATCAAGGTGAAGTAAAGTACTTGTGTGTTGACAAACAAAGAACACCAAAAAAAAAATTAGTAGCATTAGTTAACAAGGAAGCACTGCGACAAGCAAAATTAATAAATGACCCTTTCCTTAAAAAGGCATAAGTCCAAAAGACACCAAAAACCACACAATCTTCAATCAAGATTAATGCTTGGCTTCATTTGTGCAAAATCATTGGTTTTTTCTTTTCACCCATGAGAAAAAAAAATACTAACTTCTTTTGACGTCACATTTAATACACATCAAAACGATTGTTAATTAAATCTACATATGCTAATTTCTTCTTCTTCCCTAGAATTAGACAAAAATGGACAGACACAGTTAGTTGCTTTGGACTTGGTTTTACCCTCTTATGTTGACACTGAAACATGTAAGAAAACCCAACGGAACGATGACGTTTCGCTGCACTCACTTTTTCAATCAAGAAAGCAGTTTTTGATTAGATGCTATTTTCCCTTTTTCACCTTTTTCGTTTTTACTTCAACAAAGTCGCTGTAAGAATTAAACACTCCTCTCCTTTCCAACGAATCTAAATTTCTTAACCAAGATTCGAAGTCTTGTTCGTACTTCTTTTTTTTTTCTCTGTCAATCGAGGACTTTCTTTTCGATAATTTATTGCTACTATTATTGAACCTGTTTTTATCAAAAGTGCCCATGTCATTCATTACGTTATGGATAGCTAAATACCGTTAAATTTGTCATCAGACCGAAACATATTAATTAGCTTTGATTGTTTACTGCAATCTAGCTACGATGCAACTCTTTAATAACTACACGATTTTTTTTCTTTAATCTGATTTATGTGATCTGTTTTTATCTGGTTTAATCTCATCATCTCACCAAATAAAGAAATGCAACGATCCTATCTGACTTGATTTTTTTACTTTAAAAAAAAATATATATGAAACCCCTAAAACTAATTATAAAATAGATGAAATCTATAGTTTAGTACTATTAGTCATTAACGACTGGCTCTTTTTTAGTCAGATGTATTTATTAAAAAAAAAATTGTCGTCGTATTATTTGGTTGTTTGGTGAGGATGGGCACTGTATTAAAATAACAAACACTGGGATATTGGAAGCAAATAGCATACAATTTTCAAAGGAATCATACTATTTTAATACTACAAAATTTAGGGTAGGTTGCCTCCCAAGGCAAGGTAGTGATACAGCTGTGTTCATGTCCCAAGCATCATCTATGCTCTTTGCTCCATATTAACACCACTATCCCAAATGATTAATCAAGATTTCCGACAAAATTAAAAAATACTTCGTAATTAAAATATTCGTAGTTGAAAAATGAAACTAATAGTGCTGAGAAAAATTTATCGCACTAAGGTCACAACTCACAACATTACCACTGATAGTTCTGATTTTTCTGATCATTAATATATCATTTTTAACTCGACAATTACAATATCTTTAATATTAGGTTTTATAGATAACTCCCTTATGATATCTTATAATTTTCTTGAACAAGTAGTGCTCTGTATTCCTCTGACACATTTTTATCTTTTTCTTTTGTTTTTAGTTATTATATTGTTCATATATGAAAATAAGATAAATATGAATTCATTTACTTTCTTCAATGCTCTTTTTTCTCAATTATGTTTATGTCTCTCCAATCTCTCTTTTTATTCGGATAAATTCTCATGTTCTCTGTGACAGGATAAAGTTCATGCACCCCTCTTTAATTATTGCTATTATTGTATAGTATATTTATATTACACTATTTCTGGTGGATTTTAAGAAATGGCATTTTATTCAAGTTTTTAGACAAACTTCTGAAACAATACTCACCGGCTTTATCAATAGATTCATTGATTCAATACAGAAGAGGATACATATTACTTAAATCAATCCACTCAAAGTGTAAAATCAAAAACCAAAATAAACAATTAATGAAAGAAAGAATATATAATATGCATGGAGAGAGGCATACAAAGGTCAAAAGTGACTAAAACCCTAGGATGTAAGAGCCTCAATCGGGAGAAACAAATTATAACCAATTTAACGTATATATGGAAGAATTAAAGACAATCAAAATATGGGTGATATGATAATATTTGTTTATAAAAAAGAAACAAAAGAAAATGCCAAATAAGGAAATATTATGGGATGAAGATTGAAGAAGAGTAGATCACACATATCCCTATTATTGGTTCTTCTCTCTTTTATTTGTTTGCGTTTTAGTAGATTTTTGGTATTTGGTACATTCTTTGACTCTTGTTTTCTAATACCCATCCATGTCCCTTGTGCTATATTAAATGTACTCGACTTATTTATTTTCCGGTGCACCTTACAAGACATATGTAAAATGTATCCTCTAAGATAATAAATTTGTTTTCTTTCTCTATTATATTGAATATGTTTTGGACGAATTGAAAGGATCATGCGAAGTGAAAGGATCATGCGATGGTAAAAAATGTGGATTGAACAGAAAACAATCAACTCATCGATCTTCTCAGTGTTGTTAATTGTTAACGATCCATAACATAAGTCGATATCTAAATCTGTTATCACAAATTTGTATAATATTAGGATTTATCCCGTGGTACACAACAGGTATATTCGTTATCATAAATCATTTAAATAGATTAGTATACTAATATAATCAGGTTTTTTTAGTTAGTTAATATAAATATTAGAATATTATATATAATATGTTGTATTTGCAAAATTTACCCCATAGTAAATTTCTTTGTTTTGTAATATCAATGCACTTATATATATAT
>NC_025688.1:17092347-17094978 GCF_000633955.1 Camelina sativa
TATATATATATATATATATATATATATATATATATATTTTATTTTGGTGTTTTTACAATAATTAACCGTACTTGTTAATAAAATTATATGGATTGACTTTGAAAGAACAATAAATATGTGTACTTTCAAAAATACAATGAACTATGATTAAAATCAAATTTGTGTTAGACCATGGTTTTGTGCGTGGTCTTAAACCATGGTCAAAAATACAATGAAATATGATTAAAATCAAATTTATGGTGATTAATAGTGTTTAAGACCATGATTTTTTGGAAAATCATTTCAAAAAAGATTATTGCACAAAAATATACTTCAAAAATGTTAAGATAGATTTTAAAAATATATATCCGTTTATAAAAATTCAAATCACATCATATGTTGAAAAAAATCTAATATTTTTTAACTTTATGTATTAAATAATAATTTAAATAATTAAAGATAAGATTAAATAAAAGTGAAAGGAAAATTATATTTTAATCTAACATATTGCTTTAAATTAGGTAAATAGATTTTAGGACATTTGAAATTAATATTATCAAATAAGGAAATGATTGTGTTTGGTTGTAAGAATTGTAGAGTATTTAATTGAGACTTGTTTGGATACAAAGATAAAAAAAGATGGCACAAAAATATACTCCAAAAATGTTAAGATAGATATTATGTGGCATATTTTGTTTTTGTACAAAACAATAAATGGCTGTTATTCTGTTAAAATGTTTCAATAGGTATATATAATTGCTTTACAAAAATTAATCAATAAAGTTTAATATTTTAGTGGAAGCCCCTTTGGTCTAGTGCTTGGCCTAGGGTTCATTAATGCTTCTACACCAGGAGGTCTGGGATTCGAGCCTCAGATAATACGATTTATTAATTGTGCAGATTAATGGAGGCAAATGTATAGACGATTTCCAGCGATGCGCAATTATCGTTGTTCGCCGTGATTCTACATACACATGAAGGTGAGCATAGAGAAGGAAGATGACCATCAAAAGCATGGAGGAAATGAGAGCAAGAGTGTTTGTAGTGAATCTAATAGGGTCGGAAGGAATTACCCAAGGTAGAATCATATGTAATTGTTCTTATAATTTGTTATCAATAATAAATCTAGACGATAAAAAAAAAGTTTAATATTTTAAAAAATATATATTTTATTGCAAAAATTATAGCAAAAATGATCAATTATAAAACTAGAGAAAAATACAAAATATTCGACGGTAAGTCGATAGACACTAACCGTGTTATCAAACGCCATATACAGTTAAGAATTAAATGGGCCTGAAACTTATGTGGCCCATTCCAAGTGCAGGCCTATCGGTTTGAAAATCATAGGTAAATGGTTCTTTTGCTAAATTATCTTCTTATAGTCAAGACGAGGGATTGGAGTTACGATCCTTCTGTGTTTTCATGTAATATATTTAGTTTTAACAATCGTAGTTACGATTTTCAACTAGACATGTTTTTACCTGATCTCTACGATTTTCAACTAGACATGTTTTTACCTGATCTCTACGTTTTGTTGAAATATATCTATGTCAATATAACTTTTCTGAAGGTAAATATGCTATTTTGATATAGCAAAACCTTTTATGATTCGAATGGGGCAGACAAAATCCCCCAAAATTTTGTCCTCCTCCTATGCATTTAGGAGATTACAGTGAAGTCAATTTCACTTGGTTACAGAATTCCTCTTTTACTTTTATTTCTGAATAATATTAAAAGACCAACAAATTAAAAGATTTTGAATCGCTTTTATTAATTGAATTCCAGCTTGATGCCTACTAGCTACTACATTAGTTTTAAGGTGTATAAATCAATGGTCTATGCCTCTATAACAATATTATAGAACGTACTTGTAAGACTTTTGGTTTCCGAATTCTTCATAAAATATCATCATTGATCCAAACTCCCATATCTACGTTAGATCTTGGACCAGACTTGTGGTTGCCCCACAGTGCAAGCAGTAGAGTCAAAAGTTTGTACTTACAGTATCTTTTTATTTTTGTTTGACGTCCAAATTTACTAAAACGATACGTTTCTTTTTTTCATTTTTTTTTTTCTTTTGAAAAATCTAAGTATCTAACTGCCGAAAGAAAAGAGTACTATACCGAACTATCTCTTATCTTTCTCAAGTTGTTAGAGAATCTATGAAATTATATGAGTTACACACTAATTTAATAATTTTCAAATTAAAAATAATTAAGATGGAAAGTCAAACCCTCAACTAATAAATAGTTCACACTTAACAGACACACGTAACATATTAAGCGGACCGTTGATACACGGACTCACGAGTTCTCACCGGCCGTCTGCTCCATGCCCACCACATGTTCATACGCATCTGTCTAATCAACGGCCCAGATCCGATATGATGTCATGTTGGAATTAAGAGACGGATGAGGAGGAACGTGATGGGCGGTGGGATCTGCACGTGATCGATCGCAGGAGCAACGGTCTGATCAGATGGTTTCTTTTAGTGGTGGTAGTGACCGTTTTCAAGATATTATTATTGTGGACATTAAAATATTTGCAAGTACGATACTACAGTTTCATATAATCTCCGATAAAAAAGTAAACTTCTCGCTAACTCGTTCATCATAATTTGTTTTTTTTTTTTTTTTTTTTTTTTTTTTT
>NC_025688.1:17095544-17120827 GCF_000633955.1 Camelina sativa
TTTTTTTTTTTTTTTTTTTTTTTTTTTTTTTTTTTTTTTTTTTTTTTTTTTTTTAAGTATCAACTTGGTCAGGTTTGGTTTGTATTAATTTTTAGTATTGCTTTAAAATACAGTAATATTGATTTCTCAAATGTCACAAATAAATTATCTCTACCAGTTCAAAATTCATCCGGTTACATCAGGAAGTCTTTTGTTTGACTAAACCTATACTCTAATGAAGAATATTTTTATTTTCTTCTTTATGGGAAATATTTAAAATTATACCAAAAAAAAAAGTTTGGTATACAATCGTAGCACCAGAAATGTAAGGAATAATATTATTATTATTTGGATATAATGATTGCAACAACAGTCCTTTTACTGGTAAAAGGTTGGTTATGATCACTAATCACAACGTAAGCAAACATATTATTTCCGAGTGTACCTAGCTGTAGATTGTCTGATACATCTCATCTAACCTCATAATTTTTCCTGGATTATTAAGTGTGTTTGGTATATCAGCTAGTAGTAGTACTACACATCTTTTGTATTTGGCTGAATTATCTTAATAACATTTCCCAATAATTGTCCAAATTATTTCCAAAACATTATTGTGTACTTGCTTTTGGTTTAAACTTTAAACATATCATTTGTTGATAACATGTTAAACAAACCATCTGCAACAACTATCAAACAAAAATTGCGATTTCCTTATTTCATTTCTTATCTTTTCTATTTTGTCAATAATATTTCTCTTGATATGAATTATCGTAAAAAAATACTGCTATATTTATATCGTGGTTAAGTAATCATTTCATAGTATATTAACAAAAAGTTAAAAAGTAGTCATTTCATAGTTTGTTTTTCACGTCGACCGATACGGGGTACAATTTACAAAAACCACAAAGGTTAAATAAAAGACAGCGTTGCGTTAAGAAAACGACGTCGGCTTTGGCATCGTTCGCGGGACCCCAAGTTGGTCACACGTGCGTTTGTGCTTCTTTTTGATGATTTTTATAGATATTCCACAAACGAACCTTTCCCAAAAGTAATTAATTCAAAAGACACCCCGATAAAAACAAATCGATCAAATTAGTCCCCCCTACACAAATCGCGAAAATGATCAGAGCTGTACACCAAATCATATTAATATACAAATTTGGATCTCTTTATTTATTACTTACTTATTTAGTGTACTTTTTTTCCTTCACAGTGCAACAACGCTTACCCCATTTTTAAAAATCTCTTGCTTCTAAATAACAAATACAAGATTACACATATTTTAGACCTTTTTTTTTGAAAACGTTAAAAACTAATTCTGTGTTTTTTTTTTATATAGTGATTGTATTCTTGAGGGGGTAATTAAAAGTGAAAAAAGAATCTCGATATTTGGAAAATATATCATGACCGAGAAACCGACTCAGCAAGTTTCCCGATTCGTTGGACTAGTTCAGGAGATAGCTTCTTAACCGGTTTCTTCTCCTTCTCCGGTCTAAAATCAAAACCAAGTGCATCCGATACTTCTTCGGAGCTCCATCCAGCTTTTCGGAGCGACTCCGAGAACCGACCCGCTTTCAAAAGCAACGCATCAAGAACCGCTTGATTGTCTAAAATCACCATTTCACCCTCAAAGAATCCAGATGCTGACACGTGTACAATATCATCGACGTCGGATTCGCTCCACCCGCCTCCTCTTAAAACCGACCCGATTCGGTTCACGTAATCGTCGACCCATTTCGGCGTCTCTGATCTTGGTAAATCTAGAAACCTCTCCGGCGACGAAGAGTGTGACGACGACATAGAAGAAGCAGAGTTTCTCCTCCGTCGATCAACCGCCGCGTCACTCCAAAACTCAACCCACCTCGGTTTACCCGACCCATGAACCCGACCCGAATCTAAACTCATTCTCGAAAAATTAGACGACGAAGATGGCCCGGCTGATTTCTCACTAACCGAACGCTGCTTAGTTAAAACAACCGGACACGTGTCGGAGCCTCTGAACAAAGACTCACGCTCGAAGAAATCAGAAAGATCCGACCCGCAACAGAAAATCCGGGTCTCGTCAATGTAAAAAACCGGGTTACCCGCTAAAGACGGGTTACAAGGAATATAGCAGTGATCAAAGATTGGTATCATCAAAGGAGCTCTCTTTAGAGCATTCCTCGCGACCCGTAAAGCTTTCTCCGGGTCGGACGGTCTTAAACCCCAAGACTTGCTCCAGAGAGTGTTCCTCGCGATCTGAAACGACACGGCGGCGATGGGAAGATCGATCATAGCCCTTAGATGAAGACGAGCTCCGGGAGAACGCCAGTCCGGGAAACCAGCTCCGACGGGTAGGCCGGCGGTGAGAACTGCACGGAGGTCAGGTGGGAAAGCGAATGCGAACTCTGCTTCGGCTATGGCGAATTCGGAGTCGGTTAGACCCGGTTGGACTTGGATCCTCGAGGTGTGTAAGTGTGAGATGACTTGATCGGCTAGAGATGAGAAAGAGACGAGACTGTTTCTGACTGTTGGTGTCGTTGGTGCAGCGGCTCGAGCTGAGAGACGACGGAGACCCGCGGCGTGTGATGGTCTGAGACCGGTCATTCTCCGATCAACGTCGACCATTTTTTTTTGGGGAAAGACGAAAACTTTGGAGTAAGAGAGATGTGAGAAAGTGTGAAACTTTATGAGTTATGGGGTTTCAGATATGTCTGATAGCGAACTGAACCAACAAAAATTAAAGATGATAGGCCAAGAGAGAGAGAGAGAGAGAGAGAGAGAGAGAGAGAGAGAGAGAAGCGTTGTTGATGAAAAAAAATGGGAGCTTTGGTATATTTATAGCAAGTTTTATTGGTGGGGTTCTTCGAGTTATTGTCTTTTATAATTGTATATATAATATGGTTTTTATGAGATATTGAAATGGTGGTGACAAGAAGAAAAAAAGGGTGTGTGATTGTGGGAATCTGTAGTGACTTCATCGACTAGACTAATTTTGATGATTATAAAAGTGTTTTGTATTTTTCTTCTTCTTCTTTCATTTGAGAGATTCTTCTTTGTATTAAGTTTTTTTTGGTTCGGTTTTGTGTTAATTATTTAAAAATGAAGAGGCATCAGATACCTTTCTGATCGGTTTAGACTTTTGTTTTTAAGTTCTCTTATTCACACGGCTCTGATGTTCTTGGAAACAAAGTGTAGGACCCTTGCGTTAAGTGGATGCAAGCATGGTTATTATTCAACAAATCTGATTTATCCACATCCATCGTTAAATAGAGAGATAGAGTCGGTTCATTATTTTTTCCTCTTTTTTTTTTCCTCAAGAATAACTAACGCAATTTAGATTTGAATGAAATTGAGAATGATCATATAAATTTTGAAAAATTATTTTTCAGTTTAACGTGTAGTAACTTAAGAACTAGAGAATTGACAATTAAATCAAACTTTAGTATATAAGGCTTAATATGAGAATTTCAAATTATATTATGCTATTTCTTTAGTCATTTTTTTGGTATAGAATAGAAAATATAATGCAGTTCTTACTCGTCGAAAATATTACAAACTAAAAACGATAATTTATATACTTAAGTTGGGTTAAGTTCAATTATTACATAAACATTAACAAGAAAACGTATGTAAACATACTTTATGATATCATTATATAACTTAGACGAATTAGATATCAACTCACAATTTGTTTTTTCTTTTTTGGATAGTCGAATTTTAAGCTATTCGTCAACTAATAAGAAAAAAATAAGAAGATAATTTCCGGTTTAAACCAAAATCGAGGACCAATCTGGTTTTATAGTCGACCTTAGTGTGATTAGAGTTTTGTTTCGGATTTTGAAGCATTGTGGATAGTAGAAACAAAGGGAAAACAAGTGATTAGACGTAAGCCAATATCATACCCACTCCGCCACGCTGCATCAAATCATGCTCCTCATTCGATTAGGGACAAAATAAATATTAACCCCTGTTTGATTTTGATTTGGAATGATCTACTTATAATCATAAAATTTCGCAGTGGAATTATAAGTAATATAATATTAACCCTACAGCATACCAAGACGTCGATTACAAAAAGGATTTAAGAGTATTTTTTTTGTTTCTTTCTGAAATCTTATTTTGGAAAGTTCTAAGAAAAGAAAAAATAAAATAACAGTACACACATGCAGCTTGCTCACGCGTGAATTGTAGTTGTAAAATTGAAAATTCCACCGCTTGTGGTTTATGTAAAAAAAAAAACATTTTACTCAACTATTATCTATAGAGTTGTGATTTAATTTAATGCGATGGTGAATCTATGACCGTTGAAGCATGTAATCTTTAGGGGTTAGCAATAAAAACGGTCACGCGACTCTAGGCCACACTACTCGGGAATCTCACATGCTAATACCAATATGGCATGGATTCTTTAGATAAAAATGTTTTCGAGTGTTTAATCGGAAAAGCATCATTTTAAAAATGATAATTTGATTCTATTACATATTTAAATTGGCTTCTTACAATGTGTTTAAATATTACAATATGAACATACTAGTTTGTGTATTTATATGTTAATGTCGCCGAAACTACGTATTAAAATAAGCTTTAGTTTCAAACTAACCGGTCATTATGTCAGGCTTAACCACATGGTATCGAACTAATTTTTACCACATCACATGTTAGGTAATTGCTTACTTACTTTTTCAATCCCTGGTTATGTTTAAGATTTTGCACATAATTTCAATTTTTTTGTCAAATTTCCATGAATCATTTGGCAAATTTAATATGTTAGTGGGTCAACGGCATACCGTACGTGAATTGGGCGTAATTAATGGAGTATCAAAGGAACTTATTATTGCTTTTACAAGATATTAACTTGTAGATTACATTTATATTTGAAGCTCACACTTGCAAATCATATACTAATACAAAATCTATTTGACATAATTAAGCTTCTTCTCCAGCCCCTTCTCAAGTATGACGCTCTTTGTTTGTAGTTTAATCACACCAACAGATCTGTTTCATTCTGTTATTTTTCTGCGATTTTGTTAAAATGATAATAAATAACCAAGCTAGCTAACTTAGCTAAGAAACTTCTATACCACTCCACTTGCTCTGTCCAGTTATAATTGTGTCCGACCCATTTCCAAAGTTCAAACTATTTCTCTATTCATATACTGTACCTCTCAATCGTTGGTGGTGTTATACCATGACATTCACGTACATTATTATTCACCCTGAGCGTTCGGCAATAACCGGACAAACTGAACCGGACAACCCATAAATATCGGTTATCGGGACGAACCGAAGAGAAGAAGAATAACCGGTCAGTAAAATTTAATTTGATAATCGGATTTTGGTTCGGTTTGATTCGGTAATCGGACCGATCGGTTAATGAAAATCCATATAAGTATATAAATCTAACCATATGTATTAACCCTAATTTTCTCACTTTTTTCTTTCTTCGACGCCGCAGACTGCATGATGCGATTCTGAAAGAGAGAGAAGTTCATCACTTCATCCGGTCCTCCGATCTAATCTCGTTTATTTTCCTTCATCAATTCATCTTGATCTTCTTCTACTTCTTCTCTTCTAGAGAGTTCTACTTCTACGGATACATCTGCGAGCAGCCGAGAAATTCGTAAAGGTCAGTTCTTTTGTTGTTCTTTGTTTTCAATTTCTTTGTGTTCTTTAGTTGTTTTTGGTTGTCAATTTGGCTATTTCGATTCGTTAGCAACATTTCATAAAGAAATTCCAACCCAAACCCTAAATTTTTTGAATATTTAGGGTTTATCTTCTTAGTCAATTAGTTTATCTCTGATTCGATAGCAACCTATTAGCATATTCAAAATTGAAACCGAAACCCTAAATTTTTTTATTCAAAAAAATTAGGGTTTCGGTTTCAATTTTATTTCGAAAGTTAGGGCTTATCTTCTTTCGTTGTTCTTCAGCTAACAATTAGTCTATCCCCGTTTCGTTACCATCTGATTAGCTTATTTAGGGTTGGATTTTATATTTACTTTGTTTATGATCTTGTTTCATTATTTGCAACTTGTATTGTTGATTGTTATTATGAGCTAATGAGAGCTGTAAAATCATTTGTAGATGGCCGATGAAAATGATAAGGAGCCTACAGTTTAACCCGAACAAGAAGATGCAACTGCGGATGTTGCACCAAATGTATCTGGAAAGAAGCGTCCAAGACCTCCATCTGGTACTGATAAGCCACCAAAACCAAGAAAGAAGTATGCAAAAAGAGCTCCGGTTTGGGAACATTTTCTGGAAAGGGAAGGAGAGTTAGCTAAGAGCTAATGTAAGTATTGTGCAGCAGAGATAGCTTGTGATACTAAGGCAGTAGGTTTAGCCCGATGATAGGTCACATTAATAGATGCAAGCAATAAAAGGATTTGGTAGAGAAGGACAAGCAGAAGGTTATAACGGGTGATAACAATGGGAATCTGAAGGTCATTAAGTATGACCCGATGGTGTTTAGAAGATCAGTTAATGAGATGGTAGTAGTGAATGAGTTGCCACTCTCCTTTGTAGAGTAAGAGGGATGGAAGCGGTTCTGCTTCAATGTCTTGCCGATGTACAGTACATTATCTAGGAGGACTAGTACTAAAGACATTGTGGCGATGTATCTGCAAGAGAAGGCAGCTCTGAAGAACTTGTTTAGTTTAGAGAAACAAAGGGTTTCTCTCACTACGGATACAACTACATGGTGATCACAGCTCACTGGATTAATAGTGAATGGGAATTGCAGAAGAGAATTATGAGCTTTAAGGTCATCACAGATCACAAAGGAGACACCATTGCAGGGCAGTTGCTGGATTGCTTAGATGATTGGGGAATTGAGAAAGTCTTCACGGTGACAGTCGATAATGCGAAGAACAATGACAAGGCTTTGGATGCTTTTAAGATTCAGTTAAGGCTGAGAGGAGAGGAATCATTAGTTAGAGATGGTGATTACCTACATATGCGTTGTTGTGCACATATCCTCAATCTGATTGTCGGAGATGGTTTGAAGTTAGGAATGCAATGAAGTATGTTCGGTCATCATTCACTAGGTTGAAGTCTTTCGCATTAAGGTGTGACACAGGGAAACTGTGTAGAGGGAGTTTGCCACTCGATGTTTGCACACGCTGGAACTCAACATATCTGATGTTGAGTTCTGCTTTGAAGTTGAGGAAGGCTTTTGAGAAGATGGAAGCTGAGGACAAGTTGTACTGTGATTATATTGAGGAAGAGGATGAGAAAACAAAGGCTAAACGAGTTGGAACGCCGACTAGTTCTACTTGGGAGGAAATTGCAAGGTTGGTCAAGTTTCTGAAAATCTTTTATAAGTGCACCTTGATATTCTCTGCCTCCAATTCAGTTAGTTCCACTGTCTGTTACAATGAGATTGTCGACATTGAGAGGAACCTGATGAGTAAGTGTACCAGTCCCGATGAGGAGATCAGAAAGCAAGCACATGTTATGAGGAATAAGTTTGACAAGTATTGGGATGGATTGAAAAACATGAATCCGTTAGTGATTGTGGCCAGTGTCTTTGACCCTCGAAACAAGATGAAGTTTGCTTCTCTCTGCTTTGACCAGCTATATGGTAAGGATACAATCGAGTCTAGACACCTCAATGCGAAAGTTTCAGATGTTATGAAGAACTTGTATGAGCATTACAGTTACAAGCTGAGCACACCAGAAGCCATCGAAGACACCCCAAGTTCTCAGCCAGAGTCTACCGTCTTTGAGTTATCAGATGATGAAGATTGTGAGGGGAAACTTTCAATATTCGACAAGGTGGTTGGGTTGAAGACTTCTGCAGAACACTACAATGAGTTACAACAGTATCTAGCAGAGAAACCTGAGCCGCGAGTAGAGAACAGGTTGGGGATGCCTTATGATGTTCTCAGTTGGTAAGTTTAACTTCTTTCGGTTTAGTTATCCTAACAAATCTTTTGATAGCTATAAGTTGTATTAATTTCTTGCATCTGTTTTATTGTGTAGATTCTCGGAATCCAACAAAAGCTATTCCATGATTCTTCATAGTATGACATGTATGTTTGTGGTTCTTACTAAGTGTTCATATAAGTTTTGTTTTTGTTGTTGTTTAACATTGTTTTTGTTATGATATTCACAGGTAGGAAGTTGCGTATTTTGTCCTTTTTGATACGGAATGCAGCGTTAACAATGGATGGTATACTACTGATTTTGAAGCTGCTCTTTTGACTACTTTTTTGATGCGAAGTAACATGCTTTTGTTGATGGATTGGTTTTTTGATGTAATGCTAGCTTAAACTAGATAAAATGCTAGTTTAGCAGCTTCTCTAATGGTCTGTAATGGTATGTAATAGTCTGTACTAGTAGCTTAAAGCCTTTAAACTCATTAACACAGCTTTAAGCTACTAGTACATGAACTTAGCAGGTTGTATTTTGTTGTTTACTTCAGAAATTTTTTAATTTGAGTTATTTAACCCGAATTAGAAATTATTTTCGGATGCAAAATTAAATCAGGTAACCGACCCGATTTACTCGATTACCGTCTGAGCCGAACCGTATTTCAATTTAACTTTAATTCGGTGAAATTTTAAGAAGCCCGAATTAGAAAATAACCGAATAACCCGACCCAAACAACCCGTTTCCGCCGAACCTCCAGAACGAATTATTATGCACTACTAAATAAACAATTTCACTAAAAAAAACATTGTTAATGTTATAGCACAACGTATTGTGGTTTTCAGAAATATGGATCACAATTCACAACCTTAGATCTCGTGATCATATAAAAAAGAAAAGAAAATGGAGCAGAAAAGAAGCTGGATCAGATCTGTAGGTAGTAGTAATATACTACTAACTTGTAAGAGGTTTTTGGGATTATCATCCATGACAAGACCATACTGTATTTTATTTATTAAAATTGACCATTTTTTTCGTCTATACATAAACATACACGATGTGAAAGGTTAGACTTAGGTAAGGGTAAGAGTTAATGAAATGTTCTCATAAGGTGAGGAGTATTTGTTGTCTGGGTGTGAAGCTTTAGGAACATTTACAAGTTAGATGTTTAATTGTTAGCTGAAGACTGAAGTTGTGTGACATTTGTAGGGTCCATTTTGTCCCAACCACATAATCAAAAAAACCTTTTAATGATTTTTTTGTAGGAGTTCTATGGGAAGGTGCCATTTTTTTGCAACTAGTTCATTTAATATATACGAATATGTATGTTGTCGTGGTCGTCTGGCTAAAATAATTTCCCATTCAAATCTTGTTGCTTCGCAGACGTGTGTGTACTAAGCTATTTGATTGTTCTGATTTGGTCTTCTTACTTCTTCATGTACGTATAACATAAAACAGGAACATGTTAAATAGTCTCCTTCTTCACGTCGATGTATGTACGTCGACAACGACAAGTCTAATGTTCAATTGCTAGCTGAATACACAATATAGATGTATAAATGTTAGATAAATATATAAGATTTTTATAGTTAAATGATTATTACTTTTGTAAATGGCCATCGAAAAAAATATACTCATTTACTACTTCTTTTTGTTGTTTTTGTTGTTGTTAAAGTATATACTCAACTCATTTACTTATGAAACAGATTAAAACAATGCTACATGATATATTATTAGTTATAAGCTCTAGTTGACTATCATCCATATCAATTTAAATTAAACATGGACGACAAATGATAAGGTCAAACACCGTGGACTTCACGTGATGTTCCTTATATATTTGACAAATATGTCGACGAAATTTATGGCAATATCACCTTGAATTGAAAGTGTCGTTACAAAAAGTCATTATCATAGACAAGTTTGGTCCGTTTGTGTGGCTTCGACTCTATATATCGACCGTTGCTATGTCCACACTCAATCCCAACAATCTTTTTTTTTTTTTTTTTTTTTAAGACTCAATCACAACAATCGATCATTCAATTTGGTCCAACAGCTTTGGTTTGGTTCAATGTCTTCGTAAGAAAAATGTCAAATCTCTTGTTGCATGATGGGGTTGGTTTCGTAATTGCTTTTATTTGTTTGGTGATGTATTTAACTATAATATCACTATCTAAATATCAACATTACAAAAGTTTACTAGCACTGGTAAAGAATTATGATCAGATCTAATTTTTTTTAAATATAATTTGAACAAAGTCACATATATCTTCTTTAGTTCTTAACTATAATATAGTTTTAATTACATGCTAATAAAAATGAGAGGACCTTAAAATAGTTATACAATACTTGTTTTTTTAATAGTTCTTTTTGTTAAACAAATGTTGATTTTGTCGCATTTTAAGGTGAGCCACTCGAATATAATATCAAACTACACAAAGATGGCCTATATGATCTCAACGATAGATTAGCTATGATTTTTATGATACACTATTATATTAACTACTACAATTGTTGTCTTAGTTAGATAAATTCAGAGTGGGTTATCTAGCTCCCCCCCATGTGCCTAGTACATTAGTATTAGTTATTACCTTCCACGATAACCTATTTCACGAATAATTAAGAGAACAAGTAGACCATATCTGCATGCATATAGCCATATCAAGTTGCTATTAGAAGTTTAAAAACAGATACACAATAAACACATTACTCATGTTCTTATAAAATTATGATTAAAATCTAGCACTGTTAGTAGCCCAAATTCAATTATAAGTCTAATGAGAATAAGATTAGAAAGACATAAAATATACGTCCACTAAATTGTCGAATGAATAAACACTTTATTAACAACCGAGATGATATATATGACCAAATCAGTATAGTTTTTATGGTTGCTAAGTCAAAATTCTTAACAACCGAGATAAACACTTTATCAAAATTTATTCCTCGTTTCATCAGATTACTATTCGAAAGTTCGAAACTTATACTAATAAAAGAGACGATTGATTCTAGTGAAAGTAACATTTTTTTTAATATAAAGTATGAGAAACTTTATTGCTTAATTCGCTACCTCCTTTTCATACACAAATCTACTTTTGATAAAATATAAATACTTTTACATATCCAAAAGATGATAAGCACTCGTGTGGTCGATATCTCATGTCCTGTTCTTTATAATTCGATTCTTTTGGTAAGTTCTAGGGTGGCTATAAAAGCTTACCATTGTAGAAGCGTGCGTGCATGCGGTGGTGAAGGATAAAGTGAGCTTCTCATTGTTTTTCTTCATAACTTTTCATATTTGATTCTTTTTTAAAAAAAAAATGTTGGATTGAGGTTAGGCCAATGTGATTTTGCAGGTCTTCGTTTTACTTTCATTCTCATACAGATTAACTATTTTATTCAAAATTTACAAAATTCTATTTATGTGTAGATATAGTAAACTTTTGGGCATGCCATGATACATTTATATAAGAACGAGTTTAGTTATATTGTGGAATCACGATTCACATGAATAATAGAATTTACGAATTTACATTGGACGAACAATCAGTAAGAATAAATCAAGCAAAAGTTGCATAGTGCATGATCATATACATAAGTATAACATATATATCAAATTTTACTTTTAACATTTAATGTTCGAAATTCTTATAACAAATTCAACTCGTGTGACTATTTTCAAAAAAAATTATTTCTTTCTGATGTTTCCAAAAGAAGTTTCAACTGCACGTCAACAGTTTCAATTTAAGGTTTCGAATAGTGATGATTATCATAGAGCACCACATTCTTCTGATATAAAAATGTACCGTATATCATGAATAAATATTAGAAATGGTAGTGCAAGCCTATATATTCAATGCAGCAATGCGGCTAATCAAACTCTAACGAGTAAAAGACCCTCCACCTGACTCTACCCGCAATATTGAGTTATGACTTAATGATCATCGGCTATGATGTTGTGGTCCAAACATAATGAGTCTGCTGAGGTTGGTTCACATTGTCTAAACTGGACCCTTTTTTGGTTCAACAACTAGTTCAAGCAGTAAAGTATTATTTAATACAGTTAGTTCAACCGGCCATGAAAAGATTTTTCCCTGATTGGACATTAGTGATTTACACGTTGTGATATCTCTAATAGACTAATATATATGATCTTCAACAATCTAAGCTTGACCTAGCTCCAATTCCTATTTTGTTTCTAGCTACTCGAATCAAAATATCGTTGCTAATCTTATCGTATATCCCAAAATGTTATCTAGTTTTTGATCAAGATGAGCAAGTGTAAATGACCGTAGACAGCTTTATGTATGGTTTAGTTATTGGGCCGTAAGAAGCCGACTGGACCAACAAAAATATCCATAGAAACAATCCTAAAATAAGTCAAATCCATATCGTTTGCTAAAATCTAAAAACAGTATCTTTTAATCTCGAAAGGACATTATATAAAGATGATGATGATGATGTTAGAACACTTAAGGTCGTTTAACTATATCAACCCACTAGTGTTTTTCATATACATAAAACCCACAAAAGCAATTTTGTATCAGACTTTTTGATACCTTTATTCTAATAATAAAAAGAGGAATTTCCAACATTTTCAGGTATTTAAACCATTTATGCAACACCAACTTGTGTTAGCTTAGTTATATTTCTAGGTGGTACACATTACAAGATTGTCAAAAAAAAAAAAGGTACACATTACATAATTTAATAAAATTAAAATAAAACAATTCTAAAATATCCAGGTCATTATCATGATTTGGGCCGGCCCAATATCTCTGATGCGTCGGCGACACCTCTCTCTCTCTCTCTCTCTCTCTCTCTATCTTCTCCACTTCCTTTATAACTAATCTTCAACTAAATCTCTCTCTCTCTCTCTCTCTCTTAACCTTTTCACCCAAAATTTTCGACTTAATTACCAAAAAAAAACCAGCCATTGATCGTAAAACCTTTCCTCCACCGCACACCCCCTCGCCGGGGGTAGTGCGTCGTCTCCACGCGCCTCCTTCTTCTTCTTCTTCTTCTACTTCTCTCTTGAAACAGCACTCTTGGTCTCCGGATCTGATCCGCGAAGAAGCTTGGTCAAAACGCCAAGATGTCTCCCGTCGCCACCGTTACCTCCGCCGGGGGAAGAGCTTGACCGACGAAGATCTCGACGAGCTCAAAGCGAGTTTCGAACTCGGGTTCGGGTTCGGATCTCCGGAGATGGCGGATCAGAGACTTTCTGACACGCTTCCCGCGCTGGAACTCTACTTCGCCGTTCAGAAAAGCTACAACGACGCCGTTTCTAACAAATCCACCACAACGTCGTCTTCTTCACTCTCCTCCGACGGCGATACCAGTCCTCACAACTCCGTATACCGAAACAGTACGTATAAATCTATACACAACACACATATATATAGACAATTCACTGATATTAAATATCAATTTTTGTTTTTGGTTTGAATAGGCGATGATCCGCAAACGGTGAAGACGAAGCTGAAGCAGTGGGCGAGAGTGGTGGCGTGCACCGTGAACCAATCGCCTCCGAGATGAGAATGATTATAACGTGTTGGGGATACAAATTAATTCCGGAAAGGGATACGTCAATTGAAACGGCCAAACAAGTCGGGTGGAGTTCAGTCAGCATTGTAATATTATCTATTATTACACAACACACTATATAGTAGTAGTATATAACTATGTTTGGGACACAACTTGTTTATAGATTACATTATTGTTTATTGTATATTGTTGCATGATTTGATTTGATATATATATATATATATATACACAACAGAGCTCCATTTGCAAAAGTATATTCTTAGATTCTGTTAAGTCTTGACTTTTGTCAGTCATGGGCGTGGCGTGGTGGTGGCTTCTCGTATATACACACATGTGTAATATATTAGCTTGATAAATGATTAAACTAAAGTAAACGTACGTGATTTTTGTGTATGTTGGTTCATTTCAGATAAAACTGATTTTGATTGATATGAATACTAATTAATGTAAATACTTATTCCAATCACAAACACCTGTCTATCATCTATAACATTGTTGATATGGTACAATGTTGGCATGTTGAAGATCAATGGTTAGAAAAACACAGTAATTGTCAATTAGTTTTGATTAAAAATACAAATACAAGTTCATGAACTTTTTATGTTACATTTTCTTCCTCTTAAGTTAAAAATTCCAGAAAGTCCACCTCAGAAAATCTTTTAGCTTTAATAAGTTATTATCCACGTACCACGTCTAACTAATGTGATCTTGTTAGACATTAGGGACAATGAATCTACTACACTTGTATGCTATAACAAAGTTGATTTTGTGCCCAAGAGACCTCAAATAAGAAACACGGCATGATTGAAACTTAATTGATATAACAATTTGATTACAAATCTTAATCATGGTAAATCTTTCAAATTTTTTTTTTACCTCTGTAGCCCTCAGCCCCTCACAAGCTCCGTAGATGTTATTCTTTCTTTTATGCCTTAAAAGAGAAATTATGATGATTTTATTAGTGTGGGATTAAAGTGTTGGTCATGGGGTTTCAAAATATATTAGTGTTAGTTATGGGCCTGCACTATTAGGCCCATCTGACCCATTTCGTTACCGCTTTTTAGTTTTTTGTTTTTTTACTTTTTAGTATGAAAGCAAAGAATAGGAAAAGCAGAAACGTTAGATTTTTCTCCCGACGCGCAAATTGAAAAGAGCTTTTGCTTCATCGATCGATCTGTTGGATTCATTGCTGAGATGGTTCGTTCGTACCTTTGATTGCTGCTCTTTGTCTTTTCTTTTATGGTGTAGCGATTAGGATCTATAGTTAACACAATTTTGCATTGTCGGTTATATAAGATCTGATTTGAAAACAGGGGATATTTTTTGGAATCATCGAATGAAGAAATTAGGGTTCTATGATTGTGAAGGTTTTAGTCTAAAAATTTGATCTTTATTTTGTCCTACACTTGGCTTGGTTAGATTTCATGAAAAACGATGAGATGAGATTTGGTTTTTAGTGATTTGAGCTCTGCCTTGTGTTGTTATTGGTATGTTTTAAAAAGAAAATATTGGATAGTTTAATATGATAATTTTTGAATTTGGTGTTGTTGTTACCGCAGTCGAGTTTGTACAGAGGTGTTTCGAGGAAAGAGAAACCGAGACGTCATCATGGGTTGACAACGCAGAAGAGGCAAGAGATTAAGGAAGCTTTTGAGCTGTTTGACACTGATGGGTCTGGCACCATTGATGCTAAAGAGCTTAATGTTGCTATGAGGTAATCTTTGGGCTTGTATGTTTTCTCTTCGTTTTCAATGTGATTTTTTTTTTTGGGAACTGATTCTTGAATTTACAATGTTTGATAGGGCGCTTGGTTTTGAAATGACAGAAGAGGTATTATTATTTTTTTTTCGGTTTTTTGCTAACTAAGATTCATTGTTTATTTCTGATTCTTATATATTTATACCTACCTCGATGTGTTGATTTTTGAAGCAAATCAACAAAATGATAGCTGATGTGGACAAAGATGGAAGTGGAGCCATTGATTTTGATGAGTTTGTTCATATGATGACTGCTAAGATTGGTGAAAGAGACACAAAAGAAGAGCTCACCAAAGCATTCCAGATCATTGATCTTGACAAAAATGTATATTTACTCTTTAGTTTATGTACTCCATTCGAGAAATTACCGTCTTAATTTCTCTAGATATTTGACCTACTACTTAATTTTCAGGGGAAGATATCTATTGATGATATTAAACGCATGGCAAAGGACTTGGGTGAGAATTTCACCGATGCTGAGATCAGAGAAATGGTTGAAGAAGCAGATCGAGATCGTAAGTTTCTATCTTTTTTTCCTTTTTTTTTTCTTTCTCTTGTGCAAAGCTTGATATATGATATACTACATAACTCAAAAACTGCAGATGATGGTGAAGTTAACATGGATGAGTTTATGAGGATGATGAGAAGAACAACTTATGGTGGTAACTAGAAAGGTCGTTGTTTTTAACAATATTGATGAGCTCTGAGGCCTATATGTTATCTGTAATATTACTAAAGATATTTATTATCAGTTTTTATCTATAGCAGCTTATCTTCATGGCAAGTATTGGTCTGTCTTTGTATTGTAAGATGAACTGATGATGTATAAGCTGATGATGAGTCTGCTGTGAAAACTTTAGGAGCGCGCATTGGTTACTTAATAAGTTCTGTTGAACCTCTATGCGCATATAATTTGAGATGGACTATAAAATGAATTCCACTGAAGTAAAACATAGAATATTAATTCAATAAGTGTAACTATTTTGAAGAAGATAAAGATAATGTTGACAACAGATACAAGGGAGCCGTGAATTGGGTATTCTACACCGAAAACCTCACGGCAATATTTTTACCAACATCATACCAAAGTCCCCATATAAAGAGAGACAAAATCTAATTATCTAACGAGAACAAAAAAGAAAAAGAAAAGCTAATGGAAGTATGGGAAAATTGATTTATAAAAAAATCCAGATCTTCTTATGAAGCCAAAGCTGGTTGGGTTATTGGAAAGAGTTTACATATCTGAACGGACCTGGATGGGGAAGAATCATCAAATTGAGGGGGAAGTGTTGGTGGTGGAGGAAGCAGAGGCGTTGCTGTTACCAGTCTGCTTAGCCACATAGATCTGCTTGACCTTTGGGTTGTTCGGAAAACCTCTCTCTCTTGCCATGGGTTGGTTTCTGCCATGGAAGCCTGACCTCCGGTTGTGCTGGTGTTGTTGGTGGTGGTGGCTAGACCCACCACCATGCTGAGACGGCGTGTTCTTCTCTTGAGAAGATTGTTGTTGTTGTTGTTGTTGTTGTGCTGGTGGCTTGAAGCCAGGACCAGTTGGATTCTGAGTGTTGTTTCTGTTGGGATTAGNATGAGGATGATGAGAAGAACAACTTATGGTGGTAACTAGAAAGGTCGTTGTTTTTAACAATATTGATGAGCTCTGAGGCCTATATGTTATCTGTAATATTACTAAAGATATTTATTATCAGTTTTTATCTATAGCAGCTTATCTTCATGGCAAGTATTGGTCTGTCTTTGTATTGTAAGATGAACTGATGATGTATAAGCTGATGATGAGTCTGCTGTGAAAACTTTAGGAGCGCGCATTGGTTACTTAATAAGTTCTGTTGAACCTCTATGCGCATATAATTTGAGATGGACTATAAAATGAATTCCACTGAAGTAAAACATAGAATATTAATTCAATAAGTGTAACTATTTTGAAGAAGATAAAGATAATGTTGACAACAGATACAAGGGAGCCGTGAATTGGGTATTCTACACCGAAAACCTCACGGCAATATTTTTACCAACATCATACCAAAGTCCCCATATAAAGAGAGACAAAATCTAATTATCTAACGAGAACAAAAAAGAAAAAGAAAAGCTAATGGAAGTATGGGAAAATTGATTTATAAAAAAATCCAGATCTTCTTATGAAGCCAAAGCTGGTTGGGTTATTGGAAAGAGTTTACATATCTGAACGGACCTGGATGGGGAAGAATCATCAAATTGAGGGGGAAGTGTTGGTGGTGGAGGAAGCAGAGGCGTTGCTGTTACCAGTCTGCTTAGCCACATAGATCTGCTTGACCTTTGGGTTGTTCGGAAAACCTCTCTCTCTTGCCATGGGTTGGTTTCTGCCATGGAAGCCTGACCTCCGGTTGTGCTGGTGTTGTTGGTGGTGGTGGCTAGACCCACCACCATGCTGAGACGGCGTGTTCTTCTCTTGAGAAGATTGTTGTTGTTGTTGTTGTTGTTGTGCTGGTGGCTTGAAGCCAGGACCAGTTGGATTCTGAGTGTTGTTTCTGTTGGGATTAGACAAGGTGGTGGTGGCCTTTGGCGGTGGAGCACATGAAGTGGAACTAGAACTGTAAGCATTTGAGGACTCCACCAATGCATCTGCCGCTGTGGATGCTTGCATGTTGGGATATCTATTAGGAGGAGGAGGAAGCATGTTGTTAAACTGAGGTGATGGAAGATTGGAGCCATCTGCTGCTTCCTGCTGTTTCTGCATTTGCATTGTTGGAGGACCCGAAAATGGCATGTAAGGCCACCGTGCTCGGACAGGCATCTCCTGAGAAGAAGACTGACCACACCATGAAAATTAATATGAAGTCACTGGATTCTGATACTACTTAGCATTGTTGGAAATCATAATGATGGGATCAAATACCTGGAAGGATGGGTCAAACACTGGCATAGGGAGGTGCTGAAGAGACGCAGGCACAATGTTACATTGCATGGAGGCCACATTTGGATTGTTTACATCACCATCTCCTCCAACCGGAGAAGAAGACACGATTGGGTTGTGTTTCCAATCTGGTTGTTTTCCAGATGGGATGTAAGTTGTGCCCATGAAACTCAACCCGCCAAACTGTCCAACGGGTGCAAAGTGGTTATAAACGAACATGTGAGGAGGGCCCTGAACGCCAGGAATAGTACCGGGTGGGGTTAGGAAAGGACCCGTGAAACCACTAGGAGCATAGAATGAATCTACTCCTGAATGACCCTGCGGTTGCCAGGTCGTAGGTGGACCAGAAACTGTTCCTGGACCTTTCTGGGACTGTGATTGGTGGTTTGCTCCTGCGTCATGGTGCGGGCCAAAAGCATAGATGGGTCCTCTTAACATGGGGTTCACATCAAAGAAAGGGTAATGAGGAGGGCCTGGCGGGAAGTGAGTGATCATTTGGTTTGAGTTGTGTGGACTTGGTACTGGTGGCCACAGAGAGATAGGGGTGTCCACTGAAAGATCTGCAGGGAGAGAAACAATGAGAGACTCTTCAGCTTTTGATAGACTAGGCTCTCCACCAACAGTACCTGTCAAAGCGAAAGAAATTACTTCAGACAACAAATAACCATTTGGGAATATGCATAAACCCGACAGAAAGCAAATATTACCACTTGCTGACCCATCGTCTAACTCTGTTCCTCCGTAAATTTTGGTTTCAACAGGTAATACAGGGCCAGTACTCGAGGCATTCCCACCGGTTTCATCATTAGTTATGGCTGCAACAGCAATAGCTGAAGCAGCGGCTTCGGCTTCTGCTTCACAAATCTCCATGCCAGTGGATGATGGATTGCAATGTTTATTATCTTTTTCAAAATATAAAGAGCTATCGTTCTCCGTACGCCCACCACAGGGAGGGATAACAGTTGAAGATGTAACTGCACCTAATAGAGAAGAAAAGATGAATCATTTAAATGCAAAGACGAATCACTTCAAAAGTGACAATCGAGGTGTTCCGGCCAGCAACTCACCAAATTGAATTTTGCCCTCGGCAAGCAATGAATTTATTGGAATTGTGCTGCTTGAAAAAGTACTGTTCTTTGGCACAACAGATACTGGTGTCGGACTCGGCTCGCTAATTCGGTTGGCACCATTTTCAACAGAAACACATGAAAGAAGAGATACGGGTTTCATGGCTTCATCAAGCTGACTCTGGGTAAGGGCCATAACCTACAAGGTAATATCAAAAGGCTTCAGAAACTTGCATAGGCGTAATCCGTGACTGGTAGTAGAGAAAGAGTCAAAAACTATTCAGATTTTTATCTACTATGACTTTCTTTGTAACAAAATTCTTACTCTTCATGTTTTCAGTAAACCATTTTATCAATTCATATAGAAATATTTATTTTTGTTGGATGTCTGTTTCCGTTTTTGCAGGAACATGAACCCAAGTCAAAACAAGTTAGCGAAACCTTGAGCAATACAAACTCACCGGCTGATAGGTGAGTTGGTTACCCCAAGTCCCCACAGATGTATGACTATTATCCAGCACCTTTTTGTTGCTGAATACTAAACCTGACGCTGGATTCTGATCATTTTTGGGTATAACTTGATGAGCACTACTTGCCTGAGTGGACCTGCCAAATGAATTTGAAGGTAAAAAACATAATCATAGGGGAGCTATCTCTGCAAATAAAAAAAAGCATTTCAGTTGATCAAATAGAGGAACGTACTTATTGCTCCCAGATTTTTCATCAGCATGGGAATCTGTTTTAGGGGAAGGTGTGCCAATTGGTGCTAACAGCTGTCTGTTGGAGACGGGATTAAATTGTTTATTGTTTGCAACTCGGCTGGCTGGTGGACTTCTGTTGGACCTGGCTGCAGTAGTACTGGTCTGGAAAGTTGAACGAGGTTTTCGGGATGCCTGCAAGAAAACAACTTCACTTTTAGTGAGAACTACCTCAGACATCGTAACAATTCACAAGTAGAATACTAGAGTTTTTAGAATGCATCAGAACCTTGGATGCCTGAGACTTTTCCTTGATTTCCTTTTCTCTCTGTTCACGGCGATCATTAAGCATTTGCCTTTTTGATCTTACCTCAATAAAATCATCATCGTCACTAGGACCTTCAATGCCATGTTGCTCAAAGACGCGAACAATTCCACTCTGCAAAGGTGCATCAATTTCTTTTTCAGAAATCATATTTCTTTTAAGGTTTGCTTGTCCAGAATTTGGACTCAGTGGATTCTTCACGACAGCATCTTTCCCAAGTCTATTCTCATATGAACCCCCACTTATTGTTTTCTGCATAGCATTCAAACCGGACACTGAGCTATCCAAGGCTTGTTTCTGGAACTTGTTGGACACAACATATTTTCTACTCCCGTTTTTTGTAGAATTGTGAGCCCTTCCATTGCCATTTCGATTGTCCTCAGAAGATGGCCAGTTTGATTCCCGAACTCTAAATTCAACCCTCTGACGCCGATATCTTCTATTACCACTGGAATCTACCCGAGAAACCTCAGCAGTACCTGATGAGCGCATGCCAGAATTTCTAACTGCAGTAGTGTCGGATTGGACTTGGTATCCTGATTGTCTTTCAACAAAATTTGATTTTCCATGACTCATTTTTCGAGAAGGTAATTGCGACTTACCAGACAACTCCGGTTGCTTTTGAGGTAACACAGCAGCCTCAATGCTCGCTCCCACAAGAGATTTATTAGCATTCTTCAGTGTGCCCCCATCAGAAACATTCGTCGGTCTTCTAAGAACACTAAGCTGAGGGTTTGAGACAGAAGTTGCTGCATTTCTAGCAATCAGGTTACCCGAATTTCCTTGACCAGGCTGAACAGTCGCCGAGGGTCCAGGATTCTGATTCAAAGCATAAGTCGATAAACCATTCCCTTGGATAACTGAATGATGTGGTGGTGGCAGCACCCCTTGGGATATTGGGGATGTATATCGTAATTGACCAAACTGAATGATAGGAGACTGGGGCTGTTGCATATGGGTAAGCGAGGAACCAAATTGGGGATGAAGAGGAAGTGGCATTTGGATGGAACCAATCTGTATGGCAGGGAAAGGAGACGGTATCAGCGAGGGACCAGAAAACAAACCAAACTGAAACTTAACAGGCTCCTCCATCTGTGCTGATGTCGTAGATACAGGAGGAATAGCTGTCTGAAGAGATGATGGATGCAGACTAGTGCTGTGAGGGGGTATGACAGGATGAGTAGAAACGGTTGAGTTACTTGTGGAGCCTACTTTATTGGCCACCTCAAATGACTGCCGACCATTATTTTGGTGAATTGATAAGTTCTGCATCATGGTTTCAGCACCCTGGAAGTTCCTAGACACATTATGCATGCTCAACGGATCAGAAACTTCAACAGGTTGGGCGGCTTGTTCACCACGGCTTTTCTCAATAGAAGGTCTATCATTATCTACAGAATCGACACTTTGCTGAGTAAGTGGAAATGTAGCTTCGGAGTTCTGCTGACATTTTTCAAAGTCATCGCTGGGTATTTCAACCTCCACTCCTTCATTAAAGCCTAAGACTAGATTAGAGTCCTTATCCTCGAGATGCATTTCTTCTAACTCTTCAGCGAGATCTATGTTCTCATCTACCCCGTGTATTTTATCGTCCTCCTGGTATCCATCTTCATCTTCATCGTATTCTTCTTGTTCCTGCAACCGTTCATTACTATCAAGAGTCCACTCTTCATTATCCCAACAAGACACAGAGCCTGTAGCAATCATCAAACTATCCTTTCCAGTGTCACTAGGGATATTCGGTGCTCCCCTCTTCTCTAGTAAACCAGTATCTTCTCCCTTTCTGGAAGTAGCTAAGACAGATGCATCTGCTGATTCATCCAAGTCATCATGAGAGAGGTGAACGGGGGAGTCAGGTGGGCTAGTAACGGAAAGTGAAGACTGTGAGTCACATCTTCCAGTCAGCTTGCTATCCAACTGATGATGTTCATCGATACCACTTCCAGGCAGCACATGATGATCTTGAAGTTCCCCTATATAACTGGCTAGGACGGTCGAATTAGTCCTACCTGTATGGTTATAATTAATCCCTCCAACAGAAGTTGAGGGGCCAGGATGCTCACCCTCACCACTTCTAAAGGACGGCTTCTGCCTAGACTCCTGGGGAGGGGGAAGAACACGTGGCTGCCTTACTGAATACCTTGGTCTTCCAAAAGGATAATAGTCATCTCCCTCCGGATTTTGGTACAACTTTTCAGGATAAGTAGGGTATGGACCATGGCGTGCACGGCCATGGTTTTGTCCCCATCCAGGTTCACCATATTGCTCTCCAAAACTTTCACGAGATTCAGATTCCATCCTAGCATGGGTCCTTCCATCTCCAGGAATTCTCCAACTCTGATCAATTGAATGCTCTGGGAATCCTGGTTTGAAGTAGGAAGGGGCACTGAGATATCCAGTTGTACCAAAGAACTCTTCTTGTGGGCTATGTGGAACATTCTCCATATTTTGTGGAACAAATCTTGAATTGCTTCCACTCTCAATATCTTCCTTTCTCCAAGTAGGCTTTTGTCTATCAGGGAATCCAAAAGAGCCGTCTCTAGAAAATTGAGAAGCGGCATTGTTCTCAAAAGATCTAATGGGCACTGGTAGATCTGAAGTTGATGACGTAGTAATTCTATCCACCATTCTTTCGCTGTCTTCCCAGTCAACAACATCTGCAGACTCTTTTTCTTTAACAATATCTAAGAATTTATCCTCTGAAACGGTTGAAGAGCTGCTGCAACCTTTGGCAGCTTCGGCCTGTCTCCTGGATATTTTTTCTTCCAACTCTAGAAGCTTTTGCTTAGCAGCCTGCTTCCTCCTTTCTTCCTCCATGAGCAACCTATGTTTCTCCTCTTCTTTTGACTTTCTCAACTCTTCTGCCCTCCTTGCAGCCTCTACTCTCTCCTGCTCGTTTCTGAAAGCAGCTTCTCTAGCCTCTTCTTCTAATCTTCTTTGCTGCTCATCTTGTTCGCGAGCCTGCCGCAGTTTCTCTTCTTCTTCGGTTCGAGCTAGTTCCATCACCCTTTCCTGTTCCTCAATGATCCGCCGGCGTTCCTCTTCCTGCACCTTTTGAACTCGTTCAAGTTCAGCCTCAAATGACTCCCTGACAGGATCATGAAACTCTGTTTGCTTTAAAGCCTCTTTCTTCTTCTTAGCAACACCAAGCACTGGGAATGGATCATGGACATCATATCCAGAGTCACCAAAGTCTTTTATGAAAGGATCTTCCACATGAGGTTTGTCACTTTTGAAGAAGGGACGATTACCCCTGCAAGAAGTTAATATTGAAAGCATCAATTAGGAAAATCTTGTTACAAGAAGTAAGCAGACTTATAGAAGCAGAGCCATACTGGTTGAATTTGTTCCGTACCTATTTTGATGTTCCATTCCATACCCGTCCCGGTTAAATGTTCCTCTGTTGCTGTAGCTATCCATATTATTATTCCATGGCTGTCTTCCTCCATGCTGATATGGAGCCTCTCTAGCTCCAGTATTATTCCAAACATTTTCCCTTGATGATGACGAGACGTAGTTACTTTTCTTAGCAGCTTCTCTGCCCCTACTAGACGGCCTAGCTCCATATATATTTTTATTATTATGTGCACCTTCATTTTGGAGTGGTGCGGAGACTCTCCAAGCGTTGGCCTCCCTTCCTCCTCCACTAACTGGTCTTACTTGAGTCATAGAGGACTTCATAGGTTCATTTTCACGCTGCCCTGGTTTGTCAAAAGAATTAGGTGTAGCATGCTTTTGGGGCAGGACATGAGTCCTCGGAAGATCAAAACCCCTATCCCAAAATGGTTCATTCTTTGAGTAGCCATGATCTCTGTCCCGATCTCTTAAGCCATGACTAGTGTCACGCTCATCATCAGCCCAATCAGAGCGAGGTGCCAAACGAACAAGAGGCAGTGGCCCTGGGAAATAATCTTTTTTCCTCATTTGTTCAGATGAATGTAATCCATCTGAGAAACTAGGACTCTCGCTGAGCTCATTACCGAGCCGGCTACGCCCAGACTGGTTTTGAGGCCTCATATCTACAAGTGAACTGCCACTACCAGAGACACCTCTCGGCTCTTTTGAAAACTCTTCGACTGTACCTTGCTTCTGTTTCTGATTTACACCCTCCTTCTGTTTCTGCCCAGATACAGAAGCTGAAGGGAGAGAAGCCTTAAGGGACGGAAAATCTTCACCCCTCAAAGTTGCAACTTTCTCTACATGATGAAAAGCTCGTTCCATAGGTTCAGCTGCACCAACACGAGAAGCAAGGGAGATATTCAACCCATTACTCCCCCTGGTAACACCTTCAGCAGTATGGTTGGCAGTATCACCATCCGTAGCTGTAGCGGCAGGCTTACTCCATCCGATACCAGATGAAGCAGGTCTGGTTCCAGTCCCAGTGATTCCTCCACCAGAATGAAAGCTCGAACCAGATGAATCAACACGCTCATGCTCCTTACGGAGGGAAGGAAGGTTCAAGGGGGGTGGTACAGATAGCTTCGGCCCAGCATTCTGCGAGCTTCTTGGCCGTGAAAGGACAACCATACTTCCTCCTCCTCCCCCTCCTCCAACTCCACCACCGCCATAGCCACCACCACCTCCTCCTCTCCCTCGGTTCGCCCCATAACCTCCAGATTGATTATACTGATGATGAGATTGATAGCCATAAGACTTATTCAGATTCACAGACGCGTACTTGTTTCCATCTCCATGATTAGCCATATCCCGCTTCCGCCGATCACTGAACATCGCCAACGCATCAAACCCTAAAACCTAGATCTGGTTCTCTCCCAGTCAAATTCGTCCGCAGTCTTATTGCCTCAGATCTACTTCACTGACGAATTGATCAAAATTTGGAAAAAATCAATCGAAGAATCTCTCTCTCTCTCTCTCTCTCTCTCCCCTGAATAAAAAAAAACACCAAAAACCAAAACAATCAATTTCCAGATTCGATCCTTTGAGATAAACCAGAGAGCTTAGGTTGAAGCATAGATAGATAAAAATGATAATCAAAAGTGATGGAAATCGACAGAATTAGGGTTTCGTTTTCTCTATTCAAATCAGCTCGAAACGGACCCCCGTGTGTATATGTACCTTCGGCGGTGGTGGGCGTATGATAACGACGACGGTGGCTAAAGTGCGCTGATGTCAGACGACGAAGCGCGAGGG